>NC_056730.1:585039614-585154614 GCF_019279795.1 Protopterus annectens | reverse complement strand
ACTACAAGACAGCACTTTTCCACAATCACACATCACAAATGTACACAGAAAGTGGTTGTCTTGTTTTGGGGAATAGGTTATGAATGAAAGTGGAGGACAGTTACATGCAAACAATTACTGATACAGATAGTCTGGGGGCATGTATATGTGTATGAGCATTACTGTGGTTATTGTTTCTTTCGTTTTATGCATATTTTCAATCTCTACAGTGGTGCAGCGGTAGCGTTGTTGCCTCACAGCAAGAGGTTCTCCCGTTCGATTCTCAGCTAGTGTGAGGGGAGTGCCTTCTGTGTGGAGTCTGCATGTCCTCCCCGTGGGTCGAGTGGCGTTGCGTGAATGGGTGTGCCTTCGTTGAAGATTGGGCGTCGAGCTGGCAACTCAGCACCGTGAAAATCTACTGCCAATCATTAGTGGACCAGAGTTACGCTGTGGCGACCCCTAACCGGGAAAAGCAGAAAGACAACAACATTGCACAAAGTACAATTTCATGTAACCTATACAATGCAATGCTCATACATGGTGCACTTTATCACCACCAGCTAGCTCATTTTCCTTTACATCATTAACAATAGTTAATCTTATCTTTTCCATCAGACACAGCCCAAAATGTTTACATATAACCATTTAAGTTGGCTCCATATAGTATATTCATGTGCAGTCTTGATGCATGATGCGTCATACCTCCTCAGCAGTTGGGTGCTTCAATTTTCTACCGTAACCTTATTTTCCTTCCTTCCCTTGGTTTATCTTGGGTTCAAACTCTCCTTCCTCCTGGTATTATTTTTACTGTTGTAGTATTCTGTTACTTCTTTATGCCTTTTCATTTTTCCCTCCCATCATTTCCTCATTCTAGTCAGTTTCTGTCATCTTTTCCCCATATCTAGGAACCTCTTGTATAATTTTTTGTTCCTGCATTGTTTGTCCACTTCCAGTTTTGAGTGGTGACAATTCTAACTTCAGTACTTAGCAATCTGATAATGCTTATCCCTCTTTCTTTCCAGATGCTGTCCTCTTCCTTTATGCCACACATACAGAACTCCCATGTATGCTCTGCATCCTTTTGAAATATGTCTCCCTAAATCATCTCTGCCTACTTCTAAACATTGTAAGACCAACCAGAGTCCTAAAACATGTGATTCAATTGTCTCTTCCTTGTGACACCTACATCACCTCCTTTTGGCCTTCCTTTTACCAGTCTCAGCGGATATACACACCATCTATGCAGTATTCTCAATCTTTGATCTCCTGCTCTTTGAACTTTCTACATGTGCCTTACTGTCTGAATTGTCCTGCTCTCTCCTTGTCTTCTTTCCTTTAACACTCAATAGATCTGTTTGGTCCTTTGCTTTTCTAAACCTTTCCATTTCCTTCTTGGGTGCTAGCCTCTCTGCTTGTGCCTACCTTTCCTGCCTGTTCCTTTCTACTTCCTTCTCTGTATTCTTTTTCCAGGACTCCTGGAGTACCAAATAGTTTCACCATTAGGTCACCGGTATTCTTTATTAATGCCTACATTGTTTTAATTTGCCTCCCCCCATTTTATCTACATACCAAATCTTCCTCTTGAGCTATTCCACTTCTCTTTCAGATTTCATTTTCCTTCCCTATCCTTGCCCCTACCTTTCTGTTGCCACATTTGTTTAGGTTCCATTCACCCCATTTCATACATCTCACTTCATTTAGTGTTATTTCATTCCTGTCCATTAGTAAGCTTATCTAAGACTCCCTCTCCCATACTCTCTTTTGCTTAATCTCTTTCTCATCCGTTTCTAACCAGTGAATGATGTTACATGTCAGTGCATAATGCTGGGAAATGTGGGAAAGCTTAGTCCACACTTTTCCTATTCATTCTCATTGCTGCCCTATTTACTCTTTCTCCTTATCTTTATAGACCCAGTCCTCTAAACATTTTCCTACTTGGTGTAGCCCTTTGTCCCCAGGGTCTATTTGTATATTGCAAAGTAGGTAGAAGATTATTACCAGCCACCTAACCCAGACTGAAGTACTAAAGGTGGAGGCGTGTCCATATTCATTAAGGATATCCACACCTCCAGGCTAGCTGCACAGCATAATGCATCTGAGATTATCCAAGTGCAACTAACTCTGGGCAAGACCGAAATCCAAATTGTAATTTGCTACAGACCCCCCACCATGCCCCAGGATTCCCCACTCCTCATTTCTTGATACACTGAAAAATACTAGGGTACAACCCAACACCCTAATACTGGGTGATTTCAACAACCTCACCATTAACTGGGAAAACTACTCATGTACCAACTCTTTTGCTCAACGTTTTATGGAATTCATAAATTCCAATGCCTTGGATCAACTTATTTACACCCCCACTAGGGGCAGCAATATCCTAGACCTGGTCATTACCAACATGGGCGACCGGTGTTCCACACCAGAGGTAAATTCCTCGTTGGTCAGATCCAACCACAAGCTAATCACCCTAGACATCCACATCCCACCCCCAATCCCCATTAGGGAAACCACCATAAAAAACTTCTCCACAGCCAACTTCACACTTCTTAAGACAGAAGTGGCAAACTTCATGACACCCATGCAGACAGACAAAAGAATCCAACACAAATGCATTTTTTTAAGCACTTACACGAGTGCATGGATCGTGCTATCCCTAACAGAACCAAGATGGTATCCTCCAAAAAAAGGAAGCCAATCTTGTGGTCCTCTGCCATAAACAAACTCTACAACAGAATAAAGAAACTGTTGCAAAAAAAGAGTAAAATCCCATGACTGGAGGAACACCCTGGTCAGCCTCAGTAAGAAGCTGAGATCCCTCATAAAATCCTCCAAAGCTAGTTACGAAAACAAAATTGCCACTGACTCTATAGACAACCACAAAGCATTCTATAGCTATGTCAAGAATCTAAATGGCAATACTCAGATCTGCTATGAGTTACAGCACAATGGCACTAAATATACAGAACCAACTGATATTGCCAACAACCTGGCAGATAGGTTCAGTGCTAACTTTACCCCCCCCCATCCTCTAGAGGGCACATCTCTATACTGGAAGAATGCAAAGTTCCTGTAATCACGGCTGCACAGGTAAAAAACACACACTCCAAAGCCAAGAACACAGCATCCATGGGACCTGACAATATCACAGGCTGCGTTCTACATGAATTACAGAACAAACTGGCACCCCACCTAAGTATCATGTTCAATCATAGCCTCACCTCAGGCTTTGTGCCTACTGAATGGCTCACCGTGATGGTTATCCCACTCTACAAAGGGGGAGCCAAGATGGACCCCGGGAACTACCACCCCATTAGCCTGACGAGCCTGGTCTGCAAGGCCTTGGAACGTATCATCATGGAACTCATAAACAAAGACATTGGTAATCTCCAAACTCTGGACCCCACCCAGTTCAGGTTTGTAAAAGGAAGATCATGTCTCCTAAACCTGATAGACTTCTTTGAAGCAGTCACCAAATCCATGGATGAGGGTAAGGTGGTTCACACTGCCTATCTAGATCTCACCAAGGCTTTTGACACCATCCCCCACTCTGGAATTATAGATAAACTCACTAAACTAGGTATAAACCCTATGTCACAAGATGGGTTGCCATCTGGCTCATGGACAGAACCCACACTGTGAAAGTAGCAGACTCCAAATCCGACTTCAGACCAGTGACAAGTGGAGTACCACAGGGTTCAGTCCTGGGTCCTCTCCTGTTTGGTATCTACTTCTCTGAAGTACAGGCTAACACAGAAGGTCTTTGGCTAATGAAATTTGCAGATGACTGCAAACTAGGAGCCATAATCAAAACTCCTAACAATGTGGACATTCTACAAAAGGGCCTCACTGAGACAGATGCCTGGTGTTAAAGCCATGGCCTGAAGCTCAATGCCAAAAAGTGCATTGTCATCCCCTTTGGTTAAAACTCTGAATCCATGAACTACCACATAGGTGGTAGTCTACTTAACACCGAAAGTGTGATAAGAGACCTTGGAACACAGGTGGACAGTAGTCTCTCACATTGCAACAGTGGTCAGGAAATCTTCTACATGGCACACCTCATCACAAAAGGTTTCTCATCCAGAAAAAAAGAGGTCATTGTTCCCCTCTACTCATCACTCATTAGACCCATTACAGAGTACAATGCCCCTTTTGGTATGTACCTCACAAGACATCTACAACAACTGGAAAGGCCACAGAAATACCTCACAAAGAGGATTACTGGCCTCAAACAGATGCCCTACGCAGACTGTCTCAAAAAACTCCAGCTTTATTCCTTCGCATATCACCTACTCAGAAGCGATCTCTGCCTAACATACAAAGCTATGTCAAACCCAGAGCTGTTGGACATGCTCCACTTAAAGAAATCCCAATCCCTCCAAACTACATGCTGCAGGGACCTAAACCTTGTCACCACAATAAACAGAACATGCTGGAGGGATAGATTCCTGTCCCATAGACATCCCATAATCTGGAACAGACTAGCTATCTATGTCAAACAGAGCTCCTCATTAGCATCAATCTTTTTACAGACAAACAAAAAAAGAATAATGCTCCAGTTTACAACTGAAGTTAAAGAAAAAGAACTGAAATAACATTTGTTAACTATATGTAAAGAAGTAACTGCGGTGGTGGTGCTGCGGTAGCGTTGTCGCCTCACAGTAAGACACTGTCCGGTTTGATTCTCAGCTAGAACATCTTCTGCGTGGAGACATGCGTGAATGGGTGTACCTTCGTTGAAGGTTGTGCATCAGGGCTGGCAACTCAGCATGTAAAAATCCACTGCCAATCATTAGCGGACCGGAGTTCCGCTGTGGCGACCCCTAACTGGGAAAATCCAAAAAGCACAAACAAACAAACTATATGTAAAGAAGTAACGGACACTAATAAAATAATTGATGAAAGAGGACTATGAACTAGGGGATGGGAATGTGGAGTAATACTGAAAATGGAAAATGATAATGCTATGCATGTACGTAGTATTATTAATGTCCATGGTAATGGGGGTTTTGTGAAACACAGGGATTAACCAAAGACCTACTACTTTTGTGGAAAAAAATATCAATTAATCAATGCATGTGATAAAAAAGATGTTATTTATGTGGTAAAACAAGGCATAATGGAAAAAAAATGTGATTTGAAATGCAAACAATGTGGCAATACTGGTCATTCATGGCTAGAATGTGAAATGAATGTGCAAGAAAATGAAAATGAAGTTACATAGTAGAAAGAGAGAGAAGAGTGTGTTAAACAAGAAAATGTGCAAAACAATGTGACTAATAAAGAGATTGGATATGAAGTTGAAGAAAGTAAGAAGGAAAAAGAAACAGAGGAGACAACTGAGGAAGAAGCTGACTGGTGTATAGTAAGAAATAAAAAGAATTTGATAGGGAAAAGAGTTAAAGAAAGGAAAATAAAATTTGAAAATATAATGTTTAGAGAAAATAAGAAAGGAAAGGGATAACAATTTCATCATATTCACTGTTCTTAAAAGCTGAAAATATTAGCTTTAAATGTGAACAGTATGAAAAAGCTGAAGGGGAATAGGTATATTACAATGGTGTATTGCAGTAGATGCACATATTATTGTTTTAGAAGATATCAGTTTATTAACAGAGGAAGAAAGAACACAAACTGAAAAACTTTGAAATGGTGTTGTAGTTTGGATCATGGAGAAAGAAATGTGCTCGGACATATGTATATTATGTCAAGAAAGCATTAAAATATTAGATGTAACCATAGTGGAACTAGGACAAATTATGGTAATAGACTTGAGAGGGAAAAATATGTATATAGAATTGTAGCTTTATATATGTAACAAAAAGAGAGTGAAATGATGTTTAAAAATATTCTTGAACATGTTTCTATAAATAGGAACATTATAGTAGTGGGTGATTTTAACTGTAATTTAGGAAAAAATAAGAGCAATTGTGATGTTAAAATGGTTAAAGAAATTATGAGAAGTGAAAAGTTAAGTGTATGGGAGAATAAACACTGGACCTACAAAAGGAATGAAATTAGGACAGAAACTGATTATTTTTTAATATCTGATAGATTAAAAGTTAAAGAAAAAGGAATTAAGTAAGATGGATTTTCGGATCATGTGGCTATATGGGTTAAAGCACAGGAAAATGAGGCGTACATAAGAATAGGAAAAGTAATAAAGAGAATTAATGAAAAGGAATTAGATTTAGAACAGAAAAAAGAACGTATGGAATTATGGAAAAAACATATGAATATGAGTGTTTTATGTTTGGTGGCTTAATTTTAAAGCCAAATATAAAAAAGTGTTTTTGGAATGTACAAGGAAGAAAAGAGGAAAAGAAAAAGAGAGATATAAGACATTAAGTCAAGAAACATTCAGAGACGTATTAGAGAAGAAAAATAAATTTTATGAAAAAGAGAAACATATAAAATGAATCAAATTTAACTTGTTATATAAACAAAAATATTGTTTACAAGGAAAGAAGAGCTAGCACCATATTTGAGTAAAATAACAAAAGAAGGAAAATAAGAGAATTAAAAATAAGGAAGGTAAGCAAATAAGACAAAATGAAGGAATATATGGAATATTTAAAGAATATGTATTGGAATTATCTGATAAACGAGAAGAAAATATCGAACAAATTTACAATGGTGAAAACTTAAATAACGAAGATAATGAGTATTAAGAAGAAAAAATAACTATGAAAGAATTGAATGGAATTTTAAAAATATTAATGAATTCTGCAACAGGACTGGATGGAATTGAATATGGTATGTATAAAGAAATGAAGAAGTGGCAAAAATAATGTTCTTCTAAATAATTTTTATAGAAGTTATGAATGAATGGTTAGAAAATGGAATTAAAGAGTAAGAGATATGTACAGGAGTTATAAAATTTATATTTAAAAAAAGGAAATAAAGAGGAGATAAAAAATTGGAGACCTATAACTTTTAATAATATGGATTATAACATTTTCATGAGAATAATAAAAAGTTTACAAAACATGGATATAATATATGAACAAAATGCATTCAGAAAAAAGGAAAAGGAAGTCAAGAGTTATTATGGATAATAAGAGAAATAATTGATATAATAAATAAAAATGTAAAAGTGAAGATTATGATAGGGGATACAAGTAAAGCCCATGATAATATAAAATATAAATTATGGGGAACTTTGCAGGTTTATAATGAAGCAAAAAATATTACAAGTAATAAAATCAGTTTATGAAAGGAACGGTGTGAAACTAAATACAAATTGCTGGATTAGGGAAGAAATAAAAATAAAATGTGGAATAAAGCAGGGTTGTCCAGCTAGTAGAGTAATTTTCTCATTAGTTATGAATGTAATAGTGAAGGAAATTAATAAAATGTCAAGTAGCGGTGGACATAAAATGATGAAGGAAGTACAATTGCTAATAATGCATAATTATGCAGATGATATTGTACTAATTGTTAAAAATAACGTATGGATGGAAGAAGTAAATGAAAAAATAAGTATACATTTAAAAATGTTCAAGTTTAAGTAAAAAGAAAAGTAAAGGATATGGTTTTGAAGGTATGATAGGAGGTATTGAGTTCAATGAAAAATATATAGCTATATTAGGAATAATATTTGGAAGGAATAAATTCAGACAACAACAATGGGATAATGTACTCGAAGTAAAGGATATGATTTATTTCTTGGAAATCATATAGATTTTCATATAGAAAAAAGGCACACTTGTTGAACACCATGGTAATAGGAAAACTGCTTATGTTGCTAACATCTATATGATTCATATTAAGTATGAAATGAACTAATTATGACTATATTTTCTTTTATAGGTTCATAGTAAGTACTAGGCTATCAGCCCAAGGGCCAAAGCAAGCCTAGCCAACAGTATATTGGCTTTCACCACCCATGTATTGTTAAATTCCTGCCCCTCTATCAAGCAGTGCCCCAGTCATAATCCCAGGGGTGAACTTCCTATCACCCATCCACTTATCAAGGTTTCTCTTGAATAGTGCTAATGATGAGCTCTGCTTGACGTGGATGGGAATTTAGTTCCAGAGCATGGGAAGTCTCTGAGACAAGAATCTATCCTTCCAGCATGTCCTATTTATTGTTGTGGTGAGGTTAAGGTCCCTAGAGCGTGCAACTCGGGGAGATTGGGATTTCTTCAAGTGGAGCATGTCCAACAATTCTGGGTTTGACATAGCTTTGTATGTCAGACAGAGGTCTCCTCAGAGTAAGCAGTATGCGACCGAGTAGAGTTTGAGTTTCTTGAGCTGGTTGGCATAGGGCAATTGTTTGAGACCAATGATCCTCTTGGTGAGGTACTTTTGGGGCCTCTCAAGTTGTTGTAGGTGTATTGTGAGGTACATCTCAAATGGGGCATTGTATTCAATGAGGGGTCTGATAAGTGATGAGTAGAGGGGAAAGATGACTTCCTTATTTCTAGATGCGAGCCCTTTTGTGATTATGGGGGCCATGTAGAAAGATTTTCTGACCACTGTGGCAATGTGGTTATCAAAGGAGAGGTTACTATCCACTTGGGTCCTAGGTCTCTTATCACACTTTCTGTGTTAAGTGTACTTCCCCCTATTTGGTAATTCATGGGTACCCTGTTTTTGCCAAAGGGGATAACAATGCAATTTTTGGCATTTAGTTTAAGGCCATGATTTTGACACCAGGTGTCGGTCTCAGTGAGGCCCTTTTGCAGGATGTCTACATCGGCAGGGGAATCGATAATGGCACCCAGTTTGCAGTCATCTACGAACCTGGTTAGCCATAGACCCTTGGTGTTCGCTTGTACTTCACAGAAGTATATACCAAACAGGAGGGGTGCCAAGACTGAACCCTGGGGTACTCTACTTGTCACTGGTATGGAGTCGGATCTGGAGTCAGCAACTCTTACCGTGTGGGTTCTGTCCATGAGCCAGTTGGCCACTCATCTCATGACGTAAGGGTTTATGTTAAGGTTGGTGAGTTTATCAATAACTCCTGAATGAGGAATAGTGTCAAAGGCCTTAGCAAGGTCCAGGTAGGCTGTGCGGACCACCTTGGGGCTCTAGACTGAATCCAGTCAAGAGAGGGATTCTATATATGAAAGAAGAATAAGGAGGCTTGGGTTTAATACAACCAATAGTACATGCAGCATCTTTAATTTTATATAAGGTATTAAAAGGAATTATGAAGGAAAATAAAAACTTGATAGAAATTATACTATATTATAAATACAAAGAACTGTGGGAAGGAATGGAAGTTAAAAAAGAAGTAAAAGCTTTCTGAATGAAGAAATGAAAGAGCACCAAAACAAAATTGTGTTGTGGAAAATAAAAAATAATATGTGTGAAAAAAATAGAAAGGAATGGTACTTAACATTATGAAAGCATTGTATTGCATTAATTCATGGAAATATTTAGAAATAGATAAGAAACAAGCCATAATGATGACATATAACTATAAAAAGATTAAAGAATGTAATGATTTTATGGAGCTTGTCTATTAGAAAATTGCCGGTTAAGGCAAATATGCCATATAAGAAAAAGCAAGATAGAATATGAGAGTTTGAGACTAGTGAGCATGTGTTTTTGAAATGTGAAAGACTTAATAATTTGTGGAAAGAAATATGTAAACAAAACAGTGAAACATTTGTTAAAATTTGAGCAAATAAATATGGACATAATAGAACTGGTTATTATGGTGCACAAACGCAGGAAGAATTGAAAAAAATGGACAGAGTAATATTTTATGTTTCATAGACTATATGGAACAAAAGACTAAATGAAATCAAATACAATGGAAAATGGACTTTGACAAAGATTCTGGGGAAAATAATGTTTGGTTGTGGATAAAAGAGTTGGGGAAATGATTAAATTGAAGTTTGTAATGTACTGAGATTTGTAAACAGATGTAAGCAATGTAAATATGTAAATAATATGTAATGTATATATCAATAAAAAACCCTACTCTTTTTAGAGTGTAAGGGGACACAATTCATGGTTATATTTCTTGTCTTCTAGTCCAGGTACTGAGGCAGCTTGGAGAATCAGGAAGTCTAAACTTGAAAAGGGGTAGCTAAAGAAAGTTTTTGTTGTGTGTTGTGAGGAAAAAGAAGCTATTAAACAGCAGAGAAGTCTAATGTGGCAGAGGATAAGTCGGAAGTGAAGCAGAGTGAGATGAATGGGGTGGAGAGTAAAGAGAGTGGTGGAGAATTGAGTAAATGGCAAAGTGAGGGAGTTCAGGTAGATATGGCAAATTCAGAAGACCTTTTTCAGTGAAATTTGTTTGTATCAGATTCTGCAAAACCGAAGTGTGTTGCTGCAAACCTCCAGTCAGAAGGGTTGCAGAATGTTTATTTAAAAGAATTAATTGAACAGAGGGAGCCAGAGAGTGATAAGGCAGTGTCATGGGGAGAAATAATGGACAGAATCTAAGTAGTAGTAGTGCAGGAATTAAAGGAGGAGCAGAAGAAATCCTACTCGCAAATGGTGAGAAAAGGTGAAAGACAAAAACAGAAAAAGGCAGAAGTGAGAAGAATGCATCAGGTGAGATTAAATAGTAAGATGGAAAAGGAACTGGACAGGTGTGAAATATGGGACAGCCTCATTTCACCAGTGGGTACTGAACCCACAGAGGTAAGAGTATTTATTTGTATTAACAAAGATATTTTTGTGAGATTTTCTTTGGGGAAGTACAGTATATGAAGAAATATTTAGAACAGTATGAAAAGAGAAGGAACGAACAAGGAATGAGAATCCTTGGAACCTATATGTGGTGCAGGCATTTAACAGGGAAGCTAAAAAAAAGAATATTTATACAATTTCAAACTGAAGTTGAAAGAGACAATTTAAAATAGTATTTGAGAATTGTGTGTAGAGATGTACTGAGCATTACAAAAATCTATGACAATAGAGGTTTATGGACTGGGAGTTAGAAATGTGGTATTATATTGAAAATGCAAAATGATAGAATAATGCATTTGCAGAGTATAATTAATGTGGAAGGGAATAAGGGATTGGTTAGATACTGGTGACAGCCAAGTTGTGTTTTTTGTGTGGTAAAGATGACAATTTAATTAACAACTGTGATAAAAGGAAATGTTTAATTTGAGGTAAAGTTGGTCTTGAAGCTAAAAAATGTGAGTAAAAATGTATAAACTGTGAAAAATAGGATATTCATGGATGGGCTATAATGCTACAGAAAATGATACATGGGAAATAAAAGCAGACCAACATAGGGAGTGTGTATTAGTAGATAATACAGAAGAAACACAAAAAGAAAAAAATGATTGAGAGATAGGAATGGAAATAAGTAAAATATAAAAGAAACAAAAAGTAAGGAAGGGGAGATAGAGGAAGAAGTAAGTAACTCTAGTGATGAAGGGGATGATAAATGGTTAAGAGTTAAAAGTAAAAGAAGTTCTATTGGGAGTGAAAGACAAAAACACAAATTTAAAAATATAAGTATAAGAGAAAATAAAAAAGAAAAAGGATAATAGCACCAGACACTATTCTACAAATTGAAAATCATAGCCATTAATGTGAGTAGTATAAAGAATGCCCAACGAAGGCTAGGAGTATTGGAATGGTGTAGAATGTTAGATATGGATGTTATAGTACTAATAGATATAAGAATAACAACAGAAGATGAAAGAAAAAGAATTTATGTTCTTAGCATAACATTCCATCTGTGTTCTCCATCTTCATTTCCATTAACCTGTGGGTTTCAGTTCTGATCCTCGGAAATGACTGGCCACATTTTCTACAGCTTGAGCTTCCTGACTTGAGCATCTCCCCTATACCCATAATGCCCCGCTCCCCCAACGTACCTCAGATTGAGTTTGCCAGCAAAGGAATAGCACATAAAACATATTTATACTAGAGAAATGCAAAACGCTATTAAACAACATCAGCATAAGAAATGAAAATTCCTTTGTACATTCAACCAGCCTTCCCAAAGATTTGGACAGGGGGATGCGGGGCATGAAGGTTAATGGAAATGAAGCTGGACAACACAGATGGAATGCTATGATAGGAATATACCTTCCTTATCTGATGTTGTCCTCTTCATTTCATTAACCTGTGGGACAGAGTCCCCAGCTACTAAGAGACCCTCATGGAAGAATATTCCACAGAACAGCAGAGCCAAAAGCACTTCTACTTCTGGATATGATGTCCAATTTGTAATGTGCAACAAAAGTGTGAGGATTAGACCAAGTAGCTGGTGTACAAATGCCCTCAATGGAGACTCTAGACCAAAAGGCCTGAGAAGCATCCACAAATCTTATGGATAGGGCCTTAATTTGTTCTGGTAAGGGAAAATGTACCTCTTTTTGTCACAGAGAAAGATACAAACAACTGATAAGACTTCCAAAAAGAAGTTGGTCTTATGTAAATAAAAACTAAACTGTCTGTGAACATCAAGCAAGTGAAGAGTATATTTGCCTTCCTTTTAATAGTTGGGAAAAAGACTGCAAGATTGACAAACGGATTAATATTCCTTTCCTTAGCCACCTTGGGTAAAAAAGGATTAGTATGCAGGGTCACTCTATTCTTGTGAAAAATCAAATATGGAAATTTTAAAGAAAGGGCCTGGAGTTCAGGCACTCTTTTTGCAGGAGTAATATGCTTCCAGAAAAAGTGTTTTCCAGGAAAGGAATTCAAATCCACAGCAGCTGCAGGTTCAAAGGGCGGATGAAACAGGGCTTGTAAAATCATTGTTAGCTCCCATAGAAGAGTAGGATCTTTCACTGGAGGCTGTAGTAGGAAAGTGCTCCTGAGGAAGGTTTTACAGAGTTTAGAAGAGGCAAGGGATAAAGAATCAAAGCCAAAATGAAAATTGGATATTGCTGCTAGCTGGACTTTGACAGTAGAATGACTAGCTCCTTCATACAAAAGGGAAGCCAGAAAGTCAAGTACGACTGCAACTGGTGCTATAATGGGATCAATGTTTTTCTGTTCTGCCCAAATAGCAAATCTTTTCCACTTATTCCTATAAACTTTATGTGTCAAAGTAAAGCATGACACCACCACACTGAAATAAATAAACAACGAGGATTCGAATGAAGTACAAACCACTCAGTAAAAGCTGTTTTAATTCTAGCAACTTGGTGAAAACATCTTCTCGGAATACAAATTACACCAAACATTTCACTTGTATACACACTAGATATCAATTAACACACAATGAATTCATTAAATAATCTTTCCCTTAAAGCAAACTTTTCCAATTTAACTTCAGAATATAAATACTTTCTTTATATAAAAGTTTCTCCTTTAATACATTTTCACTCACACAAAAGCAATTAATTTGTTCCAGAATACTCCCCTTCAGCAATGAATAATCATTATTGTGCATCTTCATAAAATGAGCAGCAATCATTTTTTCTTGTTTACAATTTTTTTATATCCCTAATGTGTTCCATAAATCTTACACAGAACATCCTTTTGGTTTCCCCCACATAAAACATGTTACAGGGGCAACATAAAATATAAACTACCCCCCTAGATTCACATGAAAATCTACCTACCTCTGGGTGTAAAGGAAACACTATTAATACACTCAAAACAGTTGACAATGTGTGGGTAAACCGGGCATCTCCCACATTTAACTGTGCCCATTTGTGTCAGGGATCTAGGTAACGTTGGATCTGGTAGAGCAAATAATCCATGGACTAACATGTCCTTTATACTCCTACCTCTAACATAGGACCAAGAAGGATGCCTTGGTAATACTCTTACCAAAAATGTATCTTGTAATAAGAATTTCCAATAATGTTCCAGCATTTTAATTATCTCATTACTTTTGATATTATACATAGAGACAAAGTAAATCTGTTGTATTTGATTTAATTTGGAAGTATCCATCTCACAAACTTCCTTTTTTCTCTTTATTTTAGTATTTCTCTCCTTATTACATACCTTATGTATTGCCTCTTCTACCATAACAGGGCTATAGCCTCTAATTATAAACATATCCGCCAATTTACAAATTTCATTTTTTAAGATATCTTCTTTATTACATATTCTTGACAATCTCAAGAATTCATTATAAGGAAGGGCAGCTATTATTGGGCGGATGGCAACTAGATGCATGTAAAAACTGACTACCATTACCAAATTTTCTGTGTATCCCTGTCACGATAGTGCCATCCTCCTTACTTTCCAGCTCTAAATCTAAAAAATGCACTTTATTTCCCTGTTGTAAACCATCAAAACCAAGGTCAAACGGATTATGGTGCATCTCCATCACAAATTTATTAACCTTTTCTGCCCCTCCTTATACAAAAATTAAATCGTCTATATAACGAAAATAACATTTAACATGTTGTTTCATAAATTCTTGTTTAAATAAAAATGTTATTTCAAAAAAAGACATGAAAAGATTAGCACACATGGGGGCAAATGGCGCCCTCATGGCAGTACCCTGCTTTTGTCTATAAATTTGATTATAAAGAAAAAAATTATTTTGTAAACAAAAATCTTCCATCTCTACTATAAAAGCAGAAAGAGGATTATCACCCAAAAAATGTAAAACAGCAGATAAACCATCACTATGTTTAATGAATGTATAGAGGCTTTTCACATCCAAAACAACCCAATGCATCTCCCTTTTCCACTTGATACTGGCAATTTTTGTTAAAAAAATCAAAGCTATCCTGTATATAAGATAGTGTCTTCTTTACATAAGGAAGTAATATTTTATGTAACAGCAAACCCATGCTATGTAAGAAATAATTACAAGCCGACACTATTGGTCTTCCTGGAGGATCTCTTAAATTTTTATGACTTTTGGGCAAACAAAAAAAGGCAGTTCATTCCTTATTATTAGTAGTCAATTTATTTTCTACATCCTTCTTAGAAAGATAACCCAAACGTAAACCTTTCTGTAACAATTTCTCATACTTTCCCATTGCTCTATTAAGACACATTTTCTCACTGTTTTCATAGACTTCTTGCTTATTTAAATGTTCCATGCACATTCTATGATACTGCATAACATTCATTACAACAATCCGGTTACCTTTGTCTGCTGGCTTAATTACTAAGTCTTTCCTATTTTGAAGCTCCACCAATGCCTTCCATTCTTTGTAAGTTAAATTATAATTAATAGATTTTTTATTCTCTAACACCTCCTCACAAATATTCTTTCCCTCAAAATTAACTATTGAGTTAAAGTGGGAGATGTTCTGATTTTGAAAGGGAGACATAAATTTACTAGCAGTAGGAATGCTGGAAGTATTCAGTAAACAATATGCATTTAAATTCAACATTTCATCATCATCACATAGCTGCTCACTTTCTTCATTGCAAGAAAAAAAGCTTTCATCAGAAGATTGCTCAGTTAGATCTGCTTCTCCATTATCTAAACTCATTTTATTAAAGAAGAAACATTTTAAATGCAATTTACGAACAAACTTAAAAACTTCTTGTTTAAAAACATGAATCCATGGTACAGTAGGAATAAATTTTAAACCTAAATTTAAAACTGTAAATTGTTCCTGTGTTACGTCACAAGCAGATAAATTCACCGCATTATGAACAACATCATTATTGTATACATCACATATTTCAGTATTTGAATTTCTTACTATTAAATTGTCCATTTCTAAAGTCCTGTAAGAGCTGTTTGAATTATATGCGTTGTTCCTGCTCCATTTCTGTCCCTGTCGTTGTTGCCCTTCACAGTTCCAAAAATTATTCTGATGTTCAAGCAGCTGTTGTGGATATGGCAGAGGTGGATAATCTTTGTCTACACTCTCCTGGATGTCGCTCAGACCCGTACCATCTGAGGAAGCAAACAAAACTGAAAATGATTTTTTTGCAGTCTTCATGTTTCTTCCATGGTTTGCCTTTCCGTTGATTGGTTGGCGTCACAAAGGCCCACCCCCCCATAATCATTCACATCTCTCACCAGTTTCTTTTTCTTGTAGTTAACCAATTCAGTTTCTAGAGCACTTAGTTTGGTATTTATTTTGCTTAGAAAATTGTTGACATTAACTGCACCGATAGAATTGGTAATCATGCTGGACATGGTCACCAATCCTTGCTTAAGTTTTTTATGCTTTATTTCATCCCTTTCTAATAAGATGTGTAACCACTCCATCACGCACTTATGAGAAGCTGCCAACCAGAGACCCTTAAACTGCTTGTCTGCAGGGCAGCTTTCATCAAACAGAGTGCTTGGATTTTTAATAAAACGAAGCCCCCTCGGGGTAATGTCAAGTTCAATGTACCTCTTCAGGCCTAAAATATTCTAATGTCCACGAGGTTCTTTTTCTAAGAGTTTTTCAAATTTGTCACACAGCTCTCTTTTCTCCACCAGAATAGTGGTTAAAGTCTGCCCCACCGCCATAAATGGATTTACTATGCGTTTGGCTCTCTCATTGACAAACGCATCAAAAAGAGGTCCAACATTTTTACTCACAGTTCCGTTCTCCTGAGTTGGACCTGTAGCATTATGAGAATTAATGTAGTGCTCCATTGTTCTTTGGGATCCCAACAGGGATCCTAACCCACCAACTGCTCCCAATGAAGGGGTGGATTCATCTCTCAATACACGAGGTATATCAACATTCGGATCCGAAGACATGCCAAAATATAGCACAACACCACCATCACACTGAAATAAATAAACATCTAGGATTCAAAGTACAAAATGAGCAGCAATCATTTTTTCTTGTTTACAATTTTTTATATCCCTAATATGTTCCATAAATCTTTTTATTTTATGAAGCTGCACAATAATGATTATTCATTGCTGAAGGGGAGTATTCTGGAACAAATTAATTGCTTTTGTGTGAGTGAAATGTATTAAAGGAGAAACTTTTATAAAGAAAGTATTTATATTGTGAAGTTTAATACATTGGTCCCTATGGGACTTAATGGGGAATTAAACTGGAAAAGTTTGCTTTAAGGGAAAGATTATTTAATTAATTGTGTGGCAATGGATATCTAGTGTGTATATAAGTGAAATGTTTGGTATAATTTGTATTCCGAGAAGGTGTTTTCACCGAGGCTCTAGAATTAAAACAGCATTTACTGAGTGGTTTGTACTTCATTTGAATCCTAGTCGTTTATTTATGTGTCAAAGACCTATGTGATGAGACCAAAATTTCTTGAACAGAGGAAAAGAACCTGAGAAATCTTGCCATCAATGAAAATGGAGAACCCATGTGGTTTGCTTCAGGCCCTGTATGTCTGGATGGGGATGCCCTGATGGATGAGAAAGCAAAACAGATGAACCAAAGGAAGGTGAACCAGGTTTGTCGAGGCCAAAAGGGGGCAATAAGGATAATTTTGCTCTGCAATGTGAGAGTTTTCTGCAAGAGCTTGGGGATTAGAGGTAGAGAAGGAAAGGCACAGAGAAGACCAGAGGGCAAAGAATGGACTACAGCATCTCTAGGTAACTATCCCTGTGGAGGGATCAAGGCAAAGTACCAGCTGTATTTGTTGTTGAAAGGGGAAGCAAACAGATTGCAGCAGGGATGACCCCATTTCTGGAAGATCATGTCTGCCACTGACTGGTTCAGAGACCGCTCGTGAGGTATCAGTAAAACTCGACTGAGCTGGTCTGCTAATATGTTGGACTCCCGTGGAATGTGCATTGCTACCAGAAAGTGGTTGGTAGAGATCGGCCACTGCCAAACCATCATCTCCATTCGACACAGGGAGTAGGACTTGGTTCCTCCCTGTTTGTTGATGTACCAAACTACTGACATGTTGTCTGTTTGGACTGCAATAGTCCCCAGAGGGAGAAAGCTGTTGAGTTTCTGCAACACTAGAAGAACTGTACTCATCTCTAGTACACTGATATGCAACTTGGTCTCCTAGGAAGTCTAAGTGCTTTGGACTGTTCAATCCACATATTGCCTCCCTCCCCTTAGCTGGGAGGCATCCATGGTCAAAGCGGCATTTGGGGGTGTAAGGATGAATGGACAACCTATAATAACTTCTGCGGAGTGAAGAAACCAGAGCAGAGATTCCTTGCACATTCACAATAGTTTTATGGGAAAACATAGAGGATTCCAGAGTAGTGACCATTGAACCACTAATGTCCATTGCAATATCCTCATGTGAAAATAAGCCAAGGGCAGAAGAGTAATAATTGCACCATGGAGTCCAATGCCCTGAGTACTAAACTGGCTGGAGGTTGAGGAATGTCTAGAATTTTGCTGATGTGACCTCAAGTTCATTACCCTCTCTGTCATCAAGTAAGCACAGGACGTCCTTGTATCCAAATGAGACCCAGTAAAATCTATTACCTGAACCTGATCCAACTGAGATTTCTGCATGTTGATAGTTATCTCTAATGTTGGGGCTAGTCATAGTAAATAATCTCCGACTTGAATCAGTAGATGCCTGGTTGGAGCAGTCAGAAGCCAGTCATCCAGATATGGAAAAATCTGGTAGCCCTGGAGACTGAGATGCACTGCCAAGCATTTGGTGAACAGCCTGGGGGCTATGGTGAGACCAAATGGGAGTGACCTGGAATGGTAATGACTGGCTGCCAGCCTGAAATGCAGAAATTACCTGGAGCAACTGTCCATCTTGATATGGTAGTACATGTCTTTCAGGTCCACAGAGCACATCCATTTGTCCACCTTCAGAACAGGCAGTATGGACTGGATTGTGACTATTCTGAACTTCTTGTGTTTTATCAATTTGTTCAGAGAGGTCAGGTCCAGAATAGGTCTCAGATTCCCCATCTTTTTGGTTATTAAAAAATCTGGACTAAAAGCCCAATCCGACTTAATCACGGGGACCTCTTGGATGTCTCTTTTTTTTGTAAAAGCTTTCCTACTTTGTGAGCCATGTCCTCCCTCTGACTGGGAGGAACATCAGGGAGGCAATGTTTTCTCCTGGGAGTTTCCAGAAAAGGAATGAAATATCCTCTAGATATGATCCTTAGCACCCATGTGTTGCTTGCGATGGACTCCCAGACTTCTGGGTGAAAGGAAAATCTCCCCTGACTGCCTCCAGAGGAAGACAGTTGGGCAACTGTTCAGGCTCCCTGGAAGGGCTTGTCCTGAAAGGCTGCCCATGAGCTCTGATTTTGCAGACCCCATCAGCCATGTGGGCAGCATCTTACATTCTGATTACCCCCCCCCCCTGCCCCAGGGGGATATTCTCCCTGAGTGTCCTGAAAAGGATCTTGCAACTTCCAAAACCACATTTTCTTACTCCCACTCTGATACCTGAAGAAGCTCCTTTGCGGGGTAGAGAAATGTATTCTGACAGCAGACAAGGTCTTCCCATTCTTCCCACTCTGGGAGAGAGTCTCATGAATAGCTGGTCCAAATAAGGTGGAGTCATCAAAGGGGGCATTAATAAGGGCTTGTTTAAAGGCTCCTCAAAATCACAAAGTCTCATCCAGTCATGATGCCTCATGCTAATGCCCAAACTAGCAGGCCTTGAGGTAGCCTCTGCAACATGGGAAATCAACCTCATGGACACATTGACTAGTGACTGTAGGGTGGCCAGTTGGGAGGAGAAAGTTTTCTGATCCTCGGCAGACATGGACCCTGAGGTCGAGCTAGAAAGTTCCTTTACTAAATCCTTTTGTAGTCTCATAAAATGAGATAAATAGTTTAATATCCTTAAGGTGAATGTGGAAGAAGCATAAACTCTTTTGCCAAGTCTGTCCAAGGCCCAGAATTCCCTATTTGGGGGATGGACAGAGGAGCTCTCCTGGGCAAGCTCCTTCTTGGTGGCTGCTGCAACAGCCATGGCATCTACAGGGATACCCTTGGCCCAAAAAACTTATCCACAGTGGCACTAAGAATTTTGTCCACTCTTTTTTGGGATTGTCTCTACTGCATCTGGTTCCTTCCAAGCCCTGTAAGACACCAGCTGGAACAGTGGGTCGGCCGGGGGACCACCCAGATAGTAGATCGGCAGGCCCCAAAAGCCTTCCACAACACCAATTCCTCTGGGGAAGGGTTCTGAGCTATCCAACCACCCCACTGGGGCAGGATTTCTAAGATGTCTCCAAAGGAGACGTCATCAGGTGGGGACTTTGGGGCCCGTTCTCCTTCCTCAAAATCTGTGTTTGTGGTGACTGATTCCATAGGGGAATAAATGTGTCTCCTTTTCCATAGCCTCTTCTAGGGGACCTCCTCAGTGAGATGCTCCGGGGTATCAGAAGAAGCTAGGGGTTCCACAGTGAGAAAAATGTGGTGGCTTTGAGGGACCAGCTGTCCACATGGGAGACTGGAGGCCTCGGGCACCAAACCAGAACAAGGAGGGGGAGGTAAGCACTAAGGGTTTCCCTGGCTGAAAGAGAAACATCTCCACCACCTCAAAAGCTGAAGGGTTCCAAGCCACCAAGAGCTGTCCCACCGGAGCCAAAGCCACCAGAGCTGACACCTTCTGAAGAGCTGGAGCCCCCTGCTCCAAAGGGGGCGTCAGAGGCGAGCTGTCGAATGCTGAAGTTCCAAGGGGAAGGGAAGGCTCCAAAAGCAGGGAAATAGTCAGAGGTGAAGAGGAAACCTCTATCAGCTCTGACACTTCAGCACTGGAGACCAACGGCACTGGAGACTCCAAAACCAAAGGGTCCTTTGGTGAATGTGCCAAGGGTCAGAAGGGGGAAATACTCACTGAACCAGATGTGGATGGATCAGAGACAAGCCTCATCTGAATTTGGGCCTCAAGGAACTGCCTCATCAGTCTGCCAACATAATTGGAGGATATGCTCTGGGAAGACCTGGAAGAGGCTGCTGATGGGGGCCTCGATAATTTCCTGAGGGAGCCAGATCGGAACCTAGGAACTTGCCCTGTCTGTGCCAAGCTAGGTGCTGATACAATCAAAGCACGTGGAGGGTTGCTCAGTCCAGGAACAACAGAGGGTGAACGGGGCAGAAGGGAAGAAGTTGGAACTGTACTCGGCACAGACCGCATCAGTTCTGACACTTTCAGAGCCTTCCTAGGAGACTCTGAGGAAGAACAGGTGGGAGAACAATGCCTGTCCTCCCAGGACTCCCTAGGCCTTTTAGGAGGGAGTTCAGCCCCTGAAGTTGAAGGCAGTCAAAGTGGAGGAAGGAGGAAGCAACCCTTTGAGAACTAACTTGCTCCTCTTGTCCACCAGAGGCTGGGGGTAAAAAGACTGACAAATAGAGTAAGGGGCCTCAAGATGGGAAAGCACCAAGCAATAGGCACACTCCCTGTGGGTATCTGATAAAGGAATCTTCCACCCAAAGGATGTGCATTTCTTAAACCATTCAGGTTTTTGCTTAGACACAGTAATAATAACAATGATAACAACAACAAGAGAAAGAAAATAAGAAAAGACTAACAGGGAAATGTGACTAAGAAAGGACAAGCAGGAAGCTTTTTTTTTTTTGGTCTAAACTAAGAGAAAAGAAAAAATGGAGAAACAAGGGAAAATATATATAAAAGATAAAGTCAAAGATACTCACAAACCACTAAAACCAATTGAAAAATCACTGGAGGAGCTGAAAGCCAAAGAAACCCGTTGCTGATGCAAATGAGATCTGAGGTTTGTTGGGGAGTGAAGCATTATGGGTATAGGGAAGGAGTTTAAGTCAGGAAGCTCAAGCTGTAGAAAATGCGGCCGGTCAGTTCTGAGGATCAGAATCGAAAACCACAGTTTAATGAAATGAAGAGAACAATATCAGATTTCCAGTTAATGGTTTATGGAAAGGCAAGGTTATATGGAACCTAGGAAATGAAAAAATGTTCAGGCACAGCGAATTTATGTAAAGATTGTACAGAGAGTCTGGATTATAGTAATATTAGATATAAGACAGAAGAACCAAATATACAGCATAATTGCACTCTATGCATACACTTTACAAAAACAAAGAGAGATTATGTTTAGGAAAATACTTGATTATGTGAATGCAAATATGCAAGTAAGCAAGTAATACTAGTGGGAGACTTCAATTATGATTTAAGACATAGGTGAAATGAAGGGGCAGATGTAAACGTTACTTCAGATATGATCAAAAGTGGTAAAATGTTATTTATGGAAAAGCTAACACTGGACATAGAAGTAATTTGAGAACTGAAACTGATTACTTTATAGTATGAGAGAGTTTAAACACATTACATCAAGGAGTTACAATTATGAGTTTTACAGACTACGTAGCAATCTGGATAGAAATTCAAGAAAGAATAGGTTATAAAAGAATAGGAAGATGGATGAAAAGAATTAATAAAACAGAGCTAAATGAGTATGTAAAGGAAATAATACATCAGTTATGGCTGGATCATATAAACATGAGAGGATTTTCTAAAGATTGGACAAGTTGGTAAAATAATTTAAAATAAAAATACAAAAAGAGGTATTAGAATGGCAAAGGACAAAAAGAATACAGGATATTGGCAAATATAAGGAAATTAGTAATCAAGTCTTTAAATGCATAGTAGATAACAAAGAAGATTTTTTTTTAGAAAAAGAAAGAATGTTATATGAAATGAACCAAGAGAAAATAAAAAAAAAATGTTATTTTAAACAAATATTTTTTTTACAAGGAAGGAAGCAGCACCATATCCAAGTAAAATGGTTAAAGAAAAAGTAATAATAATAAGAGAGCTAAGGAATGAGGAAGGATGTACACTGACTACACAAAAGGAAATTATGCAGACTGTAAAAAGATGTATTTTAAAAACTTTTACTATACGCAACACTAAGAAAAAATAGATGGGACTTAAAAAAAATAACTGAAGAGGATAATAAGAGAATGGAAGAAAAGATTACAATGCCAGTATTTAAAAAATGTACTGAAAACAGTAAATGTAGAAGTAGTTACATGTTTAGATGGACTTGAATATCTAATGTATAATGGTATGCAAGAATGCAAAAGGAGTATTTCTTAGAGGTATTGAATGGTTTGAAAAGCATGTAAATGATGAAAAAAATATGTATGGGCACAATGAAATTTATATGGAAAAAGGGAGAAAGAACAGACATAAAAAAATGGAGACCAAAATGAAATTTATATGGAAAAAGGGAGAAAGAACAGACATAAAAAAAAATGGAGACCAATAGTATTAAATAATGTGGATTATAAAATCTTTATGAAAATAGTAGAAAAAAGAATAGTACGTAATGCTAATAAATTACTAACTGAAACAATCTTTGGTCTAAAAAAAAAAGGAAGTCAAGAACTGTTAATATCAATTAGAGAATTGGCAGAAGATGTAATAAATATGGAAACAGAACTGAAAATACTAGTAAGTGACACAAGTAAAGTATTTGACAGGATCCAGCACAAGCCATTATGGGAAGTCTTGAAAGAATATAAGTGACAAAATCAATGTTTTGAATTCTGTACATAGCAAAAATAAAGTGATGGTGGTTAACGTTTGGTTAAGTGAGACAACAGAAATAAAGAGTGGTATTGAGCAAGGATGTACAGCAAGCAGTATTCTATTTTCATTAATTATGAATGTGGTAGTTTCTAAGATAAAATCGGCAGTAGAGGAAGCTAAATATTGTTCACCAGAGGGAATTCAGATTCCAGTGATGTTCTCTAATGCGGACAATTTAGTATTAGTTGTTAGAAACAAGGAATTGATGAGTATATCTATTCAGACACTTGACAAAGAACTAAAGGTGTTAGGTCTACGTATTAATGAAGAAAAAAAGTAAAGGACTGGGGTTCTCTGGAAAAAGAAGAGGTATACAATTTAATAAAGAAGAAACAGAAATTCCAGGAATAAAGTTCGGTACTGAACAACAGGGAGTGACACGATGGAAGGATATGATAACTTAAAATAATGAGTACTTGTATATTCTGGAGAACTTTTAAACTTACATATAGGAAAAAGCAATTTTAATTAATTCTGTGATATTAAGTAAGACAGCACATCTGGCAAGTAAGTTTATGATACCACCAGAATGTGAAAAAGACCTAGTGAATGTATTATTTACATTTATATGGGGATCTAATTGAACCCTATTAAAACAGAAATTATTTATGTTACCAAGAAAAAAGGAGGTTTGGGTTTAGTAAACCCAATAGTATATATATAGCTTCCTTAAATGTATATGAAGTATTACTAGGAATACAAGAAAAAGGAAAATTGTTAATAAGAATTACAGAGAAAAATATAAATCAATATGGGAAAAGTTTAAATGTTTTAAAATAAGTAAAGGGATCACTTGTATGGAAACAAAACTATATCAAGAAAAAATATTACTATGGAAGAATGATTTAAGAAACATAGAAAAGAATAGGAAAACATGGTATGAAAATATAATGGGGAATTTGTTTTATGTTTACCCTTGGAAGCAGTTAGAAGACAAAAATGTGAAAGCAGCAAGAGCAAAAATAAAAATATGCAAATACATGTATAATATACAGATTTGTTATGGGGGTTGTCTATAAATGGACTTCTTGTAAAGGCAAATATGCCATATAGATCAATAAAAGAAAGAATCTATATACACTGTGGGGAATTAGAGACCCCTGAATATGTTTTTCTGAAATATGAAAGAGTAAATCAATTGTGGAAAGAAATATGTGACAAAGAATATTTAAAAGGATGGAACATGTTACATGTATAAATATGGATATAATAGAATATGGATATTATGAAAATATGAAACAAAAGTATATAGATTAGATGAAAACTTGTTTTGTATAATATGAATCATATGGTATGAATGAATGAGATAAAATATAATGTGAAATGGGTATTGTTAGAAATTTTGAAGAAAATAAGATTTTGGTTGTGTAAAAAAGAGTGGTGGGAATTGAACGTCTAAAAATGTTTTGTTTTGAAAATATGTGAATGATTTGAACATACTTGTAAATAATTTTAAATAAGTTCATAGGAATTTACCAGGCTATTGGCCCTAAGGCCCTTACAAGCCTAGCTAAGAATTTAGCCCATTTTCTGGCAAGTCAGCAACTGATGCCCCTGTCCAACAGGGACAAAGGTGAAACTCCAGGGGTGTATTTTCTGTTCCCCATCAAGTTATCCAGGTTGCACTCAAAAAGGGTTAATGAGGTACTCTGCCTGACGTGCAGAGGGAGTCTATTCCACAGAAGGGAGGTGTCTCTGGGACACAAATCTGTCCCACCAACAAGTCCTATTGATATTACAGACTAGATTGAGGTTGCGCATGTGGGTTACTTGACTTGCGGATATGCAGCAGTTCCATCAAAAGGGGTCTCAGATTGCTTTGTATGCCAGACAGAGGTCAGCTCTGAGGAGTCTGTATGAGACTAAGTAGGGGGACAGGGCTTTTGGCCTATCTGTCTAGGGCAGATGTTTAAGGTCCTGGATTCTGCTGGTGAGGAACCTATGTGGTCTCTCCAGCTGCTGCATGTGCTTTGTGAGGTACGTGCCAAAAGGGGTATTGTCCTCAATATTGGGTCTTATAAGGGAAGAATACAAGGATGTTATGACCTCCCTGGATGAGCTACCCTTCCTAATAAGGTGGGCTATGTAGAAAGCTTTCCATACAAAGGAGGCAATATTGTAGTCAAAAGTCAGTTTGCTATCTACTTGGGTGCCCAAGTCCCTCACAACTGATTGAGTGCTTAGGACCTTATTATTAATGAAATAATTTGTGGGGATGTCACTCTCCCCAAAGGGGATGATGATGCATTTTTGGCATTCAGTTTGAGGCCCTGTTTCTTGCACCAGTCATTTGTTTGGGTAAGACCCTCTTGGAGGATTTCCACATCACTAGGGGAATTGAACACAGCACCCAGCTTGCAGTCATCTGCAAACTTGGTCAGCCATAGCCCACTGGTTTTGGCCTGCATTTCAGAAAAGTATATCCCAAACAACAGAGACCCCAAGACCAATCCCTGTGGTACACTACTCATTACGGTCTACTGCTTGAGGTGGCTTCCCCTATTTTGACTAGGTGGGTTCTATCAGTGAGCCAGTTGGCTACCCATCTGGTAACACAAAGATTGATGTCTACTTAAGAGAGTTTATCTATTATACCCAAGTTGGGAATAGTATCAAAGGCTTTGGCCAGGTCAAGGTAGGTGGTTTGCACAGTCTTCCCCTCATCCATGGCTTTGGTGACTGTCTCAAAGAAGTCGACCAAATTTAACAGGCATGAACTCCCCTTGATGAAACCAAACTGTGTGGGATCGAATGTTTGGAGGTTGCCAATGTCCTTGTTAATGAGTTCCATGATAACCTGTTCCATGGCCTTGCAGATCAGGCCAGTCAGGCTGATGGGTCTATAATTTCCTGGATCGATGGACACTCCAACTTTGTGCAAAGGGATGACAGTGGCTGCCCTCCATTTGGCTGGGATGAAGCCAGTACTCAGGCTTTGGTTGAATAGGGTGCCTAATGGTGCTGCAAGTTCCTGCCTGAGTTCATTTAGGATGCAGCTTGGGATGTTATTGGGTCCCATGGAGGCTGTATTTTCTGCCTTTGAGAGGGCAGTGATGACTTGCTCCCTAGAGATAAGGGGAGGGGGGCAGGTGTTGGGGATGTCCTGATTTACTGATGGGGGGACGCAGGGGTGAAGTTTTTGCTGAACCTGTTTGCCAGCAGCTTGGCTATATCTATGGCATTTGTGTATGTGGTGTTCTTGACCACCAGTTCTGAGCAGATCTGAGTGCTTCCTTTGAGATTGTGGACATATTTGAAGAAGGCCTTATGACTGTCTTTAGTAGATGTGGCCAGTTTGGACTTGAAGTTTGCTCTGGAGGATTTCACTACTGCTGTTACTTGCTTGTTTGGGCTAAGGAGAGATTGCTTCCAATTAGGAACCTGTCCTTCTTGGTCCTGGACAGCATTTTTTTCCTTTTATTATAGAGTTTATTTATTGCATATGTCAACAAGACAGGTTTACTCTTCCTTGAGGAGGAGGATTTTGTCCTGTTGGGTATTCCTCATTCCATGCAGTTATATAAATGCTCGTATAGTACTCTGGTGTAGGTTTGGACATTTGTGCCTGTTCTTACAGAGAGGGAGGGGGCTGTGAAGATGTTTATACCTTCCCTCAGGAGGTTGTAATCAGCTTTGGAGAAGTTTTTATGTTTGACCCTAGCGAGGGGGGGGGTCGGGGAGATGATGACTTTGAAAGTTACTGCTTTGTGGTCGGATCTTACCAGGGAGGATGACACTGTAGGGAGGATGCAGTGGTTACTCATGCTGATAAACACCAAGTCCAAAATGTCATCACCTCTTGTGGGAGTGTCAACAGGCTGGTCCAAGGCATTTGCATTGTCAAAATCAAAGAAACTCTGGGCATTTGTGTTTTGGCACGAGTAGTTCTTCCAATCTATGGCTGGATAGTTAAAGTTGCCCAAGATCAGACTAAAGGGTTGAATCTTGATAGATTCGAAGAGGTCCACATAGGTGGAATGGGCATCTTGAGTCAAAGTTGGGGGCCTGTAGCTAGCTAGGATTTGAATAGGGTTGTGATGACCCCCCCCACCTTTGGGCCAGTAATCAAGGAGCCTCAATCCTCACCACTGGCACATGTGGAGAACGTTCACTGGAAGGATAACAGGTACACACACAGCATCTCCAGATGCAGCTCTCTGCACTAAGCACAATTTCCCTTAAGAGCAGACAGGGAACACAGTCAGTCTGGGGGAATGGTTCCTCTCTCTTTCTCCTGATCCCTAATAAGACTCCCTGCTGGCACAGCTATAGAGTTGAGTCCTTAGCCAGGGTTCCAAGCCAAGTCCTCCAACAATCTGTCTGCTCAATCAGTGCTGGTAGCTGACATACACACTCTGAGATTTGATTTGTGTGTGCCTGCACACACACACACACACACACACACACACACACACACACACACACACACACATACACATACACACACACCCCTGGGTAAGGCTGGCCCAGGTTTACTAGCTATGCCCTCATTTGCTCAGACTATAAGGTAGTTATCACTGCCACCAGAACACCTTGCCAGCTATTTTAAGGCCCTTAACAAAGGGTGTCCAATTTTACTGTGTAATATTAATAATAATACAAATGGTTGTTTGACCAAGAGCAAGGCTATTAGGAGTGGCCCACACAGTGTCACCAAATAAATATGCAAATACTCTCAAAACATAAATATCACTACAATGATCAGCCACAATGAAAGGTTTAAATATATTTAATAATACATAATAAAAGAACAAAAAAAATACTAAGTATATATTCACAGTGACATCAGAGGTCAGATCACAGGAAATATTTAAAACAACACTAAAGGACAGGCTCAGACAAATAAAGAAAAACAATAACTAGACTAAGTTCCACTATATTCCTGACTGAATCTAAGAGTATTATACTATTCCATAATAACTTACTTAATAGAGCAAGGCAGATGATGTGGTTATTGGTCCTTCTTGTTGTCAGGCCCAAGACTGAATACAGAATGCTCTGTCTCACTAAGAGACTTCTCAAAATAATATCTGAAATATTACTTCTGGGATACCTTGCAGAATGACATCACTTCTGGTGATATGACTTCTAGTTCCCATGCAAACCCCCACTGCTGGAAGCTGACAGGATTTAGCAACTACCTGTAAAAATACACACACAAGGGCTTTTGCCCAGATCTGTGGCAGGTCCTGGAAGTCACAAAACAATTTCATATCTCCACTCTTCCAGAGAAGTAATTAGTTCACCCCAAAGACAATACAGAAAGCTTCCTAGTACAGACTGTGTGTCTCTGGCTGCACTGAAACCTGTGAGATAGCATCTTTATAGCCTAGCCTATAAAGTGATTTAATTTCAAATACATTTTAAAGTTTGCTGGACTGAGGTTAACCTCCTAGGTTCATAGGTTTGTACTAGGCTATCGGCCCTAAGGCCTATGCAAGCCTAGCCATAACAATTCCCTGGAAATTTTTTCCCACAATATTTACTTCTCTGGGCCCCTGTCTAGCAGGGCAACTGACATGATCCCTGGGGTGAATTTCCTATCTCCCATCCAATCATCAAGGTTCCTTTTGAAGAGGGCCAATGAGGTGGTCTGCTTGACATGTATGGGCAGTCTATTCCAGAGCATGGGGAGTCTCTGGGTCAGGGACCTATCCCTCCAGAATGATTTGTTCATTGTGATGATAAGGTTTAGATCCCTGGAGCGTGTGGCTCTGAGGGATTGGGATTTCTTTAAGTGGAGCATGTCCAACAGCTCAGGGTCTGACATGGCCTTGTATGTTAAGCAGAGATCGCCTCTGAGTAGACGATATGCCACAGAGTATACCTGGAGTTTTTTTAGATGGTCAGCATATGGCATCTGCTTTAGGCCTGTGATTCTTTTAGTGAGGTATTTCTGTGGCCTTTCCAGCTGTTGCAGATGTCTTGTGAGGTACATACCAAATGGGGCATTATACTCTATAATGGGTCTAATGAGGGATGAGTACAGTGGGACAATGACCTCCTTTTTTCTGGATGAAAACCCTTAGTGATGAGGTGTGCCACGTAGAAGGATTTCCTGACTGTTGTGGCAATGTGGTTATCGAAAGTGAGACGACTGTCCACTTGTGTCCCTAAGTCTTTCATCACACTTTCGATGTTTAGTGTCCTGCCACCTATGTGGTAGTTCATGGGTACATGTTTTTTTCCAAAGGGGATGACTATACATTTCTTGGCATTAAGCTTGAGCCCATGGCTCTGGCACCAGGCATCTGTTTCTGTAAGGCCCTTTTGTAGAATATCCACATCATTTGGGGATTCAATAATGGCTCCCAGTTTGCAGTCATCTGCAAACTTTGTTAGACAGAGTCCCTTAGTGTTGGCCTGTACTTCAGAGAAGTAGATGCCAAACAAGAGTGGTTCCAGGACTGAACCCTGAGGTACTCCACTTGTCACTCGTCTGGAGCTGGATTTGGAGTCGGCTACTTTTACAGTCTGGGTTCTGTCAGTAAGCCAGTTGGCAACCCATCAAGTGATGTAGGGATTTATACCCAGCTTAGTAAGTTTATCTATGAATCCAGAGTGGGGGATGGTGTCAAAGGCCTTGGCGAGGTCCAGATAGGCTGTGTGGACCTCCTTACCCTCGTCCACAGCTCTGGAGACCAATTCAAAGATGTCAATCAGATTCAGGAGACAAGATTGGCCCTTCACAAACCCAAACTGGGTGGGGTCCAGTGTCTGGAGGTTGCCAATGTCTTTGTTTATAAGTTCCATGATAATGCGTTCCATGCCCTTGCAGATCAGGCTTGTCAGACTGATGGGACTGTAGTTCCCGGGATCCAAGGTGGATCCTCCCTTCTGGAGCGGGATAACTGTAGCTGTGCGCCACTCAGTGGGCACGAAGCCTGAGGTGAGGCTATGATTAAACATGACACTTAGGTGGAGTGCCAGTTCATTTTGTAGTTCATGTAGTACACAGCCTGGGATGTCATCTGGTCCCATGGATGCTGTATTCTTAGCTTTGGAGAGTGCTGTTTCTACCTGTGTGGCTGTGATTATCGGAATTTGGCAATCTTTTGGTATTGAGATGGGCCCTTTAAGGGGTGAGAGGGGAGTGAAGTTGGCACTAAATCGGTCTGCCAGGATATTGGCAATATCCTTGGGATCAGTATATTTAATGCCATTCTGTTGTAGCTCAGAGCAGATCTGAGCATTGCCATTTAGATTCTTGACATAACTATGGAATGCCTTGTGGTTGTCTTTGGAATCTTTGGCAATTTTATTTTCGTAACTAGCTTTTGAGGATTTTATGAGGGATCTCAGCTTCTTACTGAGGCTGGTGAGGGAGTTTTTTGCATCCTGGGAGTTTCCTCTTTTCTGCAACAGTTTCTTCCTTCTGTTGTATAGTTTGTTTATAGCAGGGGACCACCAGATTGGCTTCCTTTTTTTGGAGAAGAGCATCTTGGTTCTATTTGGGATGGCATGATTCATGCACGAGTGGATGTGCTCGTACAGTGCCTTAGTGAAGGATTCTGCGGTCGAACTTCCAGATCCCGTCTGCGTGGGTGTTGTGAAGTTTGTCACTTCTGACTTCAGTAGCATGAAGTTGGCTTTGGAGAAGTTTTTTAAAGAGGTTTCCTTACTGGGGGGTGGGGGTGGGATGTGGATGTCAAGGGTGATTTGCTTATGGTCAGATCTGACCAATGAGGGGGTGACCACTGGTGTGGAGCATCTCCCATGTTGGTAATGACCAGGTCTAGGATATTGGAGCCCCTGGTTGGACAATGGATTAGTTGATCCAGGGCGTTGGAATTTATCCAAGAACCATTGGGAAAAGGAGTTGGTACCAGAGTAGTTTTCCCAATTAATGGCAGGGTAGTTGAAATCACCTAGTAAAAGGGTGTCTGGTTGCACCTTAATATTTTTCAGTATGTTTAGGAAGGTGTAGTGAGAATCTTGGTGTATGGTGGGGGATCTGTAGCAAGCTACAATTTGGATTGCAGTCTTACCTAGTGTTAGTTGCACCTGGAGAATTTCAGATGCATTGTGTTGGGCAACTAGCCTGGAAGTGTGAATATCCTTGGTGAATATGGACACTCCTCCACCTTTAGTGTTTCGGTCTTGGTTTTGTGGCCGAAAAGTGTGGTAAGAATTGTAGCCTGGTATTGCAGGGGTGCTCTCTGGAGCCTTGAACCAGGTCTCAGTCACTGCACAGATATCTATGTTCTCCATTTTTAGGAGTGCCTCGAGAGAGTGCATTTTGAGGTTTAGACTTCTAGCATTGAGTAGCATTACCTTCAGATTTTGCATGCTTGTATCTGTTACGGTGGTGGTTTTATCCTTTGAACCTTGCCTAAAAAGGCACTATAGGGGTGGCAAGAGCTTTAGCCAGTAACCTGAATCCCAGGGGTGACAGGTGCAGACCATCTCTGGCAAAGCATCGTGGTTTGTCGATTATGTCTTCCCAGGCAGACAAATACTGGATCCCCTTTGAATGACACCAGAAGCTTAGCCAATTTTTGAAGTCAATCATTTTGTCCTTATACTGTGGTATCATTCTGGGCGAAGGCAGGATGCTACTCAGGGCTAGGGTCATACCTGCGTGGGTCACATGATCCAAGAACTCTTCCATGTCTCTTTTCCTGTAGTACAGGGAGGTCCAGCATGGACAATGACAGAGTCGTATTTGTACTTGTTGTGGAGTGACTTGAGTGCATGCGTTATGTGGTGGATCCTGGCACCCGACAGGCAGCTGACTGTAATTTTCTCCTTGTTCAGCCTGGTGAGTGGGACATCAGTGTGGCCAACTATAGAGTCACCTATGACTAAAGTGTTGGGTACATTGTCTTGCCTTAGGGGATGTTATTGGGTGGCACACTGGTGTTGTGAGCTATGTGTCACTTTGGTTGTGACGGGTGTTTGTTTGCGTTTCGGCTTCAGAGGTCCTTGTTGCTTGGGCAGGTTAATGTTAAGGGCCTCCGCATATGTGGGTTTAGTGTTGCTATGTGTGGGAGTTGATGGTGTGGGTTTTGAAGGGCTATGAGTTGCTAGAGGTGTAATGCAGGTGTTAGCCTTCTCCTCTTGACTGTCTAGCACAGTCTTGACCGGAGAGAGCTTTGCTTCCAGTTTGGCTATGTAAGTGCATCTCTCACAGGTTGTAGTGTTGGGTGGTAGGAGGAGAGGATTGTCTGTGTACATGAGGCAGTTGCCACATTGCCCCAGTATGCCCAGATTCACCAGGTGGACAGGAGAAACCACCGGAAGCTGACCCTTGGACATGCCTGTTTAGGTGCTTTTTTGTAAGATTTAAGAGCTGTTTTCCCTTACCTTTGCAAGGTACTTTGCAATTGTAGGCTGTTTAGTGCCTATGATTAATTTGTCCTTATTGACAAGGAGAGCTGAGTGCTAGTATCAGTTTCAGGCTTCCTAGTGCTTTACAGCAGGTTCTAGAGCAAGTGCTAGTCACAGGGGTTCAGACTTTAGTGCTACTACTGAGAAACTTTTAGTTATGTACTTACCATAACTTCGGATGTATGGGATCCATCTCGCCTACATTCATAACTGATGGCTCGGAGCCGATCCATCGGCTCCGACTCGGCCAACTAGTACACTAGAACGAAGTCTCTTATTGGCTGGGCTACCCTCTATCCCAGGATGCACCACACCTGCTTCCCCAGATCTTGTTTGTTCACTTTCATACTTACATGCAAACACAGAAAAAATAGTAGTTACTACAACCAACTAAAGTTCTTCAAGAGAAGATCTCCAAATGGAACTACATTTCCTCTAAATCCCAATGGAAGGGGGAAGGAGGGCGGGTACGTATGAATGTAGGCGAGATGGATCCCATACATCCGAAGTTATGGTAAGTACATAACTAAAAGATGTAATGGGATCCTATCTCGCCTACATTCATAACTGATGGGACAGCGTCCTAGCACCTAAATCCCAGGTGGCTCATTGGAAAACACTCCTGAGAACTGTGGAACCAAAGGAAGCCCTGCCTCGAGAAACCACATCCAGTTTGTAATGAGAAATGAAAGTGTGCGGAGAAGTCCAGGTAGCCGCAGCACAAATATCATCTATTGATAATTTGGAGTGAAAAGCTACAGAAGTAGCCATTGCCCTGGTAGAATGAGCCTTGACTGGAAAGGGAAGCTCTTTGTTAGCCTGTGAATAAATGAAAGAGATGCAATCTTTAATCCATTTAGCTATGGAGGTTTTAGCTACTGGTTGACCCAATTTGTTTATTGCAAAGGAAACAAACAGTTGATTTGATTTCCGCGTCTGAGCGGTTCTATTCAAATAAAAACGCAGTTGTCTATGGACGCCCAATTGATGAAGAATATATTCTGCGTTATTAGAAAACTCGGGAAAAAATACAGGGAGCTCTAGAGTCTGTTGAATACAGAAAGAAGAAGCTACCTTTGGTAAAAAGGAGGGATTTAATTTCAGGGACACTCTATGTTTGTGAAATATCAAATAAGGAGGATCAGAACAAAGAGCTTGAAGTTCTGAAACCCACCTGGCCGAAGTTATGGCCACTAAAAAGGCAGTTTTCCAGGACAGAAATTTCAAATCGCAGGTAGCAGCTGGTTCGAAAGGGCAGGCAGTTAAGGCAGCAAGAACCAAATTTAGGTCCCAAGGGGGAACAGGGTGAGATATTGGGGGCCTAAGGAGCCATGCTCCTTTAAGGAAAGACTTACAAAGTTTGTGAGACATCAATGAAGGTTCAAAAGAAGCATGAAAATTAGAGATAGCCGCTAGCTGAACCTTAATCGTGGAAACTGAAGAGCCCAATTGAAAAAGAGAGGCCAAGAAATTCAAAACCTCCGATACTGGGGCAGTAAGGGGGTCTTATACCTCTTGCTGAGCCCAGAAGGCGAACCTTTTCCATTTGCTGGAATAGAGTTTGACAGTGGAAGGTTTGTGAGAAGAAGACAATATGTGGATCACCTCCGGAGAGAGGGAATTGTCTCGGATTAAGGATGGAAGCGGAGTAACCATGCCGCCAACCTCAAGGACCTGAGAGACGGGTGAAACTGTCCTGACTGATGAGTCAACAGGTCCGGCACTGGGTCCAAAAACCATGGACCTTCTACCGCATGCCTCTGAAGGAAGGGAAACCAAACCTGACGAGGCCAGTGCGGGGCAATCAAAATCATTTCGCTCTCCAGGTAAATCGCCTTCTGTATCACCCTCGGCAGGAGGGGAACCGGAGGGAAGGCATAAAGAAGACCGGGGGGCCAAATGTGGGTCAGAGCGTCCCTGGGAATCTGTCCCTGAGAGGGGATCAGAGTGAAGAACTCTCTGCACTTCGCATTGTGGGGGCAGGCAAACAAGTCGCAGCGAGGGAGTCCCCATTTGGCGAAGATTTTCGCAGCCACTCTTTGGTTGAGGGACCACTCGTGGGGTAACAGAATGGTCCTGCTTAGTCTGTCCGCAATCACATTGGATTTCCCCGGTATGTGCGTTGCCATTAGAAAGCGGTTGGTAGCTACCGCCCAGTGCCAAAGTCTCATGGCTTCTCTGCAAAGTGGGTATGACCTGGTTCCATCTTGCTTGTTTATATACCAAACCACCGACATGTTGTCGGATAGGATAGCAATCGGACCTTGCGGGAGAGCGTGATGGAGAGCTTGTAGTACCAAGAGTACCGCTCTCATCTCCAGGATATTGATATGCAAATGCGCTTCCTGGAGTTGCCATGTGCCTTGGACTGACCTGTCCAGGTAATGACCCCCCCACCCTACCTGGGATGCGTCCGTGGTCACAGTGGCAATGGGGGATTGAGGAATAAAGGGTCGCCCCTGGTCGAGATTGGATCGGAGGAGCCACCAACGCAGATCCCGACGGCAACTCTCTGTGATCATGACTAAGTGGTTCAAGGGGAGTTCCTGATAGGACCATTGAACCGACAGAAGCCATTGCAGAATTCGCATGTGGAGTCTGGCTAAGGGGACTAGGAGTATAGTTGATGCCATCGAGCCCAACAGTTGTAGGATCAGATGGGCCGGAGCTCTTGATAGGGGGAGACAGGATCTGACTTGGTTTTCTAAAACCTGAATTCTTGCTGCCGGTAAGAAGGCGCGCATCCTTTTTGTATCTAACTCTGCGCCTATAAAAGTAATACGCTGAGATGGCTGTAGTACAGATTTTTGCCAATTGAATGTAATTCCCAAGAAACGGCCCAAGGTGACCGTGGCCATGAGCGCCTGAAATAGTAGATGCTTGGAGGTGGCAGTAAGGAGCCAGTCGTCTAGATAAGGAAACACTTGGAATCCTAGACTCCTCAGGTGAGCAGTCACCACTGCCAGACACTTGGTGAACACCCTGGGGGCTGTGGTAAGACCAAAGGGCAGTGCTCGGAACTGGAAATGACTGACTCCCAGGCGGAAGCGTAAATGTCTCCTGGACTCTTGACCTATCAGAATGTGATAGTAAGTGTCCTGGAGATCTATGGAGCACATCCATGCATCCTTCTCCAACAGTGGGAGAATGGATTGAAGGGTGACCATTCGGAATTTGGACTTTTCCACAAAACGATTCAATGAACTGAGGTCCAAAATGGGCCTGAAGTCCCCTGTCTTTTTTGGCACCAAAAATAATCTTGAGTAAGTTCCTGATCCGATCTGGTTGGTGGGGACAGGCTGGATGACTCCTTTTTCTAGCAGCTTTGAAATCTCTATTGCTGCCTGATCCCGCTGACTGGGTGGCACGTCCGGGATTTCCCTTAAGGGAAGGGGGGGCTTGATGAAGGGGATGAGATAGCCTCCGGTTATAATCCGGAGCACCCACTGATCGCTGGTTATAGCTTCCCAAGCTTGTGGGTGTTCCGCAAAATGACCCCCGACTGGCTCCGGAGCTGCACAGTCGGGCAACAACTCAGGGACGTTGAGTGTAGGAAGAACCACAAAAGGAATTGCAGTCTCCAGAGTTACGGGGGCCTCTGCCGCCTCTGGGCTGGCGTCTTCCTGAATTCCCCCCCCCCTGCCTCTGGAGGGGGGATCACTGGGTGGAGTAGGGAAAGACCTCTGAGTTTTTCTGAACCACATTTTCCCTCCTCTCTGGGCCTTGGGGTAAGGCCTAGAGGGAGCGGAAAAGCGGGCCCCAACGGCAGTCAAGGTCTTGCCCTCCTGCTCGCACCGAGTTAGTGTGTCCTTCACCTTGGGTCCAAACAAAGATGACCCATCAAAGGGGGCATCGGCGAAGGAAGACTTGAAGGCCTCCGCAAATGAACACAAGCATAACCAGGCGTGTCTCCTGAGGGCAACGCCTGTTCCCGCTGCTCTACTCGCCCCTTCGGCCGCATACGAAATGAGCCTCATGGACGAGTTTACGATGGAAAATAAGGTAGTCATCTGGGCGCCAACAGTGGGGGCTAGCGCCTCAGGTAGATTACCAGTGAGGGAGTCACTTAGCTCTTTAAGGAGGTCCCTTTGGAGCCTGGTAAAATGACATAAGTAATTCAGCGACCGTAAAATAAAGGCCGCTGAAGAAAGGGTACGCTTCCCGTACCTATCCATGCTCCTGGAATCCTTATTAGGAGGGTGGATAGACGTTGAAGCCTCTGCCACGTCCTGCTGTGTGGCAGATACCACCATAGCATCTACGGGAACTCCTTTAGTCAAAAATTCCTTCTGGGGGGGGGCTGAAAGAAATTTATTAGGTCTCGCAGGCACCGGTTCCACAGAGTCAGGTTGTTCCCAAGCCCTTCGAGAAACCAAATCAAGGAGTTCATCAAAGGGCGGAGACACCCAGTAGGTGGAGGGCTGGGCCCCGAAGGCCTTGAGGAAGACTGACTCCTCAGCGGAAGGGGTTTTGGCCTGCCAATCTCCTCTCTGTCTCAGAATCTCAAGGATATCTGAGAAAGAGACATCATCCGAAGATGATTTAGGGGACCCTTCCGCGTCATCGAGGTCAGTGTCCGATGTGACAGACTCATCTTGGGAGTCCACGTGCTTCCTCTTGCACAATTTCTTCCATGGGGGCTCGTCCGAAGCAGTTTCGGACGGACCCCCCGGAAGAAGGGAACCCCCGATGGGGGTATCCTCAGGCCCTGGGACCCCGCTGCCAGGGGACTGCAATATGGCAGAAGCACCAGTCTCCAGGTCTAGGGACGGTGAGGTGGAAGCCTGCTGAGCCGGCAAGGACATGGCCAGCGCGCTCCTCATGGCCTCAAAGGCTGGACCTCCAGACTCCATGGAGATCACTGGCCTAGAGGCCACGACGGCACTAGGGATTCCGGCAGCCGATGCTCCGAGGGGAAGACTAGGTACCGAGGCACCCAGTCCCAAGATGTTCCCCTCGGGCCCGGCTGAGGAAGTCCCAGTACCAAACCCTGAACCTGAGGACAGGGTAGGAACCATAGTCGGTGCCGATAGACCTCGAAGGGGTCTCGGTTCCGACCGTACGGCTCCGCCTTGCTCCACCATCACCGACTCCAATGGCTCCGAGGAGATTGGAGGAGGAATCGAATGTTTCGGAGGGGGGATCGGCTCCGAAGCCAACTGGGCCGGAGCCGAGACCATTTGAGCAAAAACTGGAGACTGGAAAAGCCTCTGAATAACCCTATCCAAATCCGAATCCGACAGTTTTGAGGATTTAGAGGAGGTAGACAAAGGGTGAGACGACTTTCCTCTCGGCTCCGACAATGTAGGGGACCGACTCCGAAAAGGCTCCAACACTATCGGCGCCGGATCCGCCACAGCATGAATAACAATCGGCGCCGAAGGAGCTTTCTTCGGAGCCGAGGGGGAAGAGTCTGAGCTGCACACCTCCACCGGCTCCGAAACCATCGGAACCGATGGAGGTGATTCGCCTCTCGATACTCCAACCTGCGGCTCTGAAACTAATGGAGCCGAGGAAAGAGGCATCGAGGCAGACCCTTCGACCCTCGGCCCCGAAGTCAGTGGAGCCGAGGAAGAAAAGGTCGACTTATGCTTCTTGGCAGTCGGTTCCGATGGACTTGTTGGAGCCGACGACCTTTTCTTTTTAGAGACAGTAGGAGAAGAATCCAAGGCTTCCTCAAAAGAGGGCTTAATAAGACCCTTCAAGATCAATTTATTTTTTCGCTCTTGAAGAACCCTAGAGGAAAAAGCATGACACACACTACATGTCTCCTGTAAATGTTTAGGTCCTAAACAATACACATATATAGAGTGACTGTCCGTAATAGACATTTTGTAATTGCACCTAGTGCATTTTTTGAAACCTGACTTTTGCTCTTTGGACATGTCTGTCAGGAAATAAGGCAGTGTCTAAATACCAAAAACTTAGCGCCAAACTGCAGAGCGCGAGAAAACAATGGCACGAGCTCTCCAGAGAGAGATTTACCTCACAAGAGAAAACACAGTAAGAACACAACAACAACAACGGGCAAAGGCCCTCTAACTTAAACGGGCTTTGCCCGGAGAAAAAAAAAAAAAAAAAAATGACACAGACTTCAATAAGTAGGGCAAAGGCCCTCTAACTTAAACGGGCCTTGCCCGACAGCGATATAGAAGTATAAGAGTAGTCAATCACTCACACACAAAATGTACAAAATTCCAAAATACAGAAAAATACACAAAATAGCCGTTAAAACAGCTGTTGTATTAATTTCAGAAGAAACCCCAAGGTCAAAGACCAGTAAAAGGTAAAAAAGAGACCACTTAGCTCCAGCCAAGTCGAGACCACGTCCAGCTTGTAAAGCGGCAAATGAGATCTGGGGAAGCAGGTGTGGTGCATCCTGGGATAGAGGGTAGCCCAGCCAATAAGAGACTTCATTCTAGTGTACTAGTTAGCCGAGTCGGAGCCGATGGATTGGCTCCGAGCCATCAGTTATGAATGTAGGCGAGATAGGATCCCATTACATCCAGCTAGTTTTAAGGGAAAATTTGAAGAGCAGACTTTCTGGCACCTGGAATAGTTTAACTGTAGCCTCGTGGTGCTGCACGATGTGAAAAATGTGCAAACACATGCGTTTTTAAGCCAGAAAGTTGAAAGGGATAGAAATCAGCCCAAAATGGCTAATAAAATTAAAATTTCAGAGCTGGAAACCACTCCTCTAGTGTTAGATAGGCAGTACAATGCTCACCAGTCCCAATGGTAGGCAGTAGGACTTCCCGCTGCCACAGCAAGGTCTGGATAGCTCTGAGCACAGAAAATAAAGTCCTGAGACAAGCAAGGCCTGTGATATGGACTGGCTAGAAAAGGTGGGAAACGAGCAAACAAGATAATATATACATATATATATATATTTTTTTTTGTTGAAACAGGCTAAACAATGCAATAATACAGTAAATAAACACAGAAAAGTCTAACACACTTGAGTGTGTAGTCCTAAACAGTAAATGCAATTAAAACTCTACAAAATTAGCAATTTAAAACTTTTTTAAATGAAGCAAGGCAAGTGCACAACTGAAAAACGATTTAAGTGGCAGTAATACAGCAGAATAAGTAGCTAGTCTACATATACAGAGAAGTCTATATATACAGAAAAGCAGCTAAAACACACAAACACTTCAGATGCAGTGCAACCTAGAACACTTGAGTTGTAGCAATATTAAGGCAATTACAGTTATAGTAAATGCTCTAAAATATACTCTATATTTCCAAAACGTTTGAGAAGCACAGTCAGAACATAAGGAAATTCAGGCAAAAAATGTTTTTTTTTTTTTTTGAAAGGGAAAAAGGCGAAACAGAAGGCCTTATCAAATGTTCTCTCTGTATTAGGTAGAATGAGCTAATGACACTAGACTGGGAGGAGTGTCCCAGATCAGATTTACAGTAGGGGCAGGCAACTGCAAAGCCACCAAGTATAACACAAGACACCAACAGGGAGGGTGGGTGGAGACACTAAAGCTATTAGCCTACAAAGTACTAGAGAAAGCCACAAAATGAAAGTTTTTAAACAGATAAAGATTTGTAAAGATACAGAATGCTTTAACTGCAAACAAATCAGTTACCCGTGCAGATTACAATAAAAGTGCTATATATAAATTGCTAGAAGCAATAAACTGTATAAATAATCGAGAAAAAAAAACAGGATACTTATATATCGCAGCTAAGAGTTGGAGTCAACACCTCTCATCCACTCTGCTCAGTGTGTATCACAGTTTCCTCTGTTACAAAAAAAACAAAAAAAAAACAAAAAAAGCAAAAAAGTATCCTGCTACCCAAAGGTCCAAGCCAAGAAATTGTAAGAAATCCAAAGTGAAGACACAAGGCAGGACCACCAGGCTCTAAAAATCAAACAAATGTATTGTATATTCAACGGATAAGCACTTTCACATGTAAAAACATGCTTCATCAGATCTCAGAAAACAGTCAAACAGCTTAATTTAAACAGATTTAAAATACTGCCAACCAATCCTGTTCACAGCAGGAAAATCAAGTTAATTAACTAATTAACCCCTTCAGCAGTAAGACAAATGCTGACTAAAGACAGAATAAAATCCAAGTTAAGCAGACAATAGGAGGTTGTGTGTATATATATTCAACAGTCACACGCACACAAATCCTAACATAGTTATATGATTGTATATGTATATAAATTCATATAAAAATATATGTATACAGAAAACAAAACATAACATATGTATATCAAATATATGTAAATATGCATAAATAAAAATAAAATAAAATAAGAATTAAAACTCAAACAAATTTTTATATGAATACAAAAAATTCAGAAAATTCCCTTTACCAGTTACAATATGTACTACGAACTGGTCATGAATCAAACAACAATATTACTGTACTCTAGTAATGACTTACTTCAGCTCATCCTACCTTAACCTACTCAAGTTTATTTTATCTTATTTTATTACATATTATTTTATTGTATTATATTATTACATATTATTTTACTGGACGTGCTACCAGGGCTGGTTTAAGACTAACATGATTGTTAAGCCCTGGAAAAATATGGGCACATAATCTTTCCTCTATTAAAACATATACATTTAAACAGTTATAATAATGCATATACATTTCTGTTCTCTCGAGTAGGGCACACTGTGGATACATTTCAAACATAAGCACATCACAAATACGTTTTCAACACAAACATCCATACAAATCAGTTTGCTATACACATGGCATACAATTCTAATACATTTGTAACACAAGCATACTGTATAAATCAGTTTGATATTCAGAAATAACATATAATTATTTACAAAATTCCCGCTAGCTATGCTGTCAGTACCTGCTATTGTCACAAGGGGTCTTGTCAATGGTTAACTGCAGTGTCTCCTGTGCTTCATACTGTTTGACCAGCCTGGGGGTATGTATGTCTTCAATATATATTGAAACTCCATCTCCTTTTGCTTTACTGCCCACGGTTTGGGGTCTGAATGTATGACAGGATGAGTAACCTGGTATGGCTGGGGTGTTCTCCACAGCTTTGAACCAGGTCTCTGTGACTGCACAAATGTCAGCATCTTTCAGGGTTGAGAATGCTTGCAGTGAGTGTAGTTTCATGTTTAGACTCCTAGCATTTAGCAGCATGACTAAGTTGCGTTTTGATGAAATTCTCATGTTGGTCGTTTTGACCTCATGGCATTGCTTAAAAAGCCACTATGGGGGAGGCAAGAGCCTTTGCCAGAAGCCTGAAGCCCAAAGGAGACAGATGTAGACCATCTCTGGCAAAGCATCGTGGTCTGTCGATCATGTCTTTCCAGGCTCTCAGGTACTGGATCCCCTTGAAATGACACCAGAAAGCAAGCCAGTTGTTAAAATCAATCATTTTCTGTTTGTATTGAGGCATCATTCTGGGTGAAAGTAGAATGCTGCTAGGGAGATACCTGCCATGGAAACATATTCAGCAAGCTCAATCATGTCTCTCTTCATATAGTCCAGGGAGGTACGTCTCAGGTCATTCATGCCAACATGGACTATGACAAAGTCATACCAGTACCTGTTGTTGAGAGACTTGAGTGCATGTGTGATATTGTGGATTCTGGCACCTGACAAATAACTAACCATGACTTTCTCCTTATCCAACCTGGTGAGAGGCACATCTCTGAGTCTCACAATGCAGTTTCCTATGAGTAATATGTTGGGTTTATGATTAGGTCTTAGTGGCTGTGAGACACAGGTATGTGGACTATGTGTGGTGTGGTGGACTGTGGACTTCACATGTGTTTTTGCCTCGGAGGTCTCTTTTGTTTGGGTATGTTTATTTTGAGGACCTTCGCATATGTGGGTGAGTGTTGTGTAGGTGTGGGTGGTGTTTGTGTTGACAACATTCTCACAGCCAGACATACTGGTTTGTGAGGGAGAGAGCATAGACTCTGGATTGTTAATGTAATTGCATCTCTCACAAATTGTGTTCCTAGGTGGTAATAGTAGAGAGTTGTCCATGTACATGAGGCAGTTGCTACACTGACTCAGGATGCCCATATCAACCAGACTGGCAGTTGAAAGAAACCATAGGAAATTATCCATCCATATTTGTCAGAATCTGAGGGAGAGAGGCAAGAAAAAGCTAAGGGGGTAAAGGGTGGAAAGTCTAAGATGAGTACTACTTGGTAATCACACAAGTGCTACTAAGGGAAAATTTGTATCAGGAATACCTCACAATGGGTTAAAAATAGAGCAGCTGTGGTGCATGTCATGCAAACAGGCCCAAACCAGCTCAAACGCAGGGTTTAAATACCACAAAAATAGAAGATTCTAGTAACATAGAAATCTAGCCAGTCCTGCTAGCTCCTGCTTTTTTATTAATCAGCTTGTGCCAGGCAGCCCTGCTACTCTGATTAGCAGAGAAGATAGGCCCCTATCAACACAGGATGGCTGCCAGAAACACAAAAGGCAAACACTAGATGGCTGCCAGAAAAACAGAAGGCAAAAACCAACAGCTCTGGATGCAGCAAACCTGTATCCAGACTATACTACTCAATTTAAAGGTTAAGAACACAGTAAAACTCTAATGTTTCTTCTTTCTTAATGTTCTAATAATAATTTATAATTATTTAATATTTATTTTATTATTTCATAATTTATAATGTTATAATTTTCTAATGTTTCTTAATGTCTTCTCCATGGAGAAGGAAGTAAGGGAATCGGTTGAAGTGGTGCAAATAACAAAACTGGTGTCAGTAGGGCTTGAAAATGATGCTCTGTTAAAAATAAGCAAGCAGGATGATCCAGGTGAGAGTTCTGGAGTTTCATGGGGTGAGATGGCAGATGACTTTTTCGGAAGTGCTGAGAATGGCAATGTGGAAAAGGAACCATGTGATGTGGCAGCAGATAATGCAACAGTTAAAACTTATGCAGCAGTGGCAGAAAGTAAAACAGGAAAACAGCAACAAACTTGAGAAGGTAACCAAAACATATACAGTGGTGACAGCAGGCAAAAAAAGAGAACAGCACCAAACTGTAAATAAAACTGCTTTTAAAAAGAAAAGAAGACCCACTGTGATAATAAGATCAAAAAATGACACTGTAATAAACAGATTCTGTATGGGACAATTTGGTAACTGCGCTCGGTTTTAAAGCTCAAGATATTTGGTCTTTTATATATATGTTGGGACTGAGACTTTTTTGTGACTTAACATTTCAAACTGACGGACTGATGATGAAATTTCTGGAACTGTGTAACAAAAAAAGAGGACATTTATCTGTGGAATGATTACTTGTTTTCAGGTAGTAACCTGCATGTTAAAAATGTTACTTTGCAGTTTAGAACTAATGAACTGGAAGAAGATGATGTTAAAAAATATTGTACAAGTTAGATATGAGCAAAACTTATGGAATGGAGGCTGGATATTGGAAGCTGGTTTAAGATGTGATAACAAAGTAAAAAAACTGCCAAGTGTTATTTTTGTGGCTCGTTATAGGAGGATATTAAGATATGATGGCCAGCCAAAATCATGTTTCTTTTGTGGGGACTTTGTCTCATTTTAAACTATCGTGACAAGGTACAATGTAACCAGTGTGGGGAGAAAGGACATACAGTAAGAAAAGGTTTGTCTGAATAAAGGTTGTGTGAAAAAAGGGACACTTTTGGATGAACTGTCAACAGCAAACAGTAAATAAATATAAACAAGGAAAGAGAAGAAAACATACATGAGGAAGGACAACAAGAGGTTGGGGAAAGGATGAACTAGGTGAATAAGAAACTGCAGAAGAAGAAAAAAATATGGAGGGGAAAATGAGAGCAAGTGCACGCATGAAGAAAGTTCAAGAGAGGAGACCGATACTGATAATTTTTTGAAGTTCTAGCCAGTGAAAAATATGAGTCTGAGACTCAAAGATTATTTGTACATAAACCCAATATTAAATTGGGGAAAGTAAAAATAACTAAATAAATAAAAACATAAAAATATTTCCCCTAAACTTAAAAAGAAGGAACAGCAACAGTTTTAGAGTACTTTCAGTAAAGGTGAACAGTATTATTAACACTGTAAGAAAGACAGGAATACTGGAATGGTGAGCTAAATGTGATGTGGATGTTATTCTGTTAGAGGATGAAAGAATTCTGACAAGTGAACAAAGACTGCAAACAGAAAAAGTGTGGGGTGGAAATATAATATGGAACTTAGGATGTGAACTTTGTTCTGGAGTGGCTGACTTGTGTACAAAACAGTGAAAATACTAGAGGCAATGTTGGTAAGGATGGGAAGGTTAACTCCTTTAGATATGAACTGGAGATAACATGTTTATGGAATTATAGCATTATATACATATATAACTAGCAAGAAAAGACAGAATCTCCTTAATCAAATTATATTAGACTATGTGGTAGTTAACATGAAAGTTATTACAGGGGACTTTGTGATTTAAGGGGAAAATGTAAAAAGAAGGGGAAAGATGTAAAATACAGGAATTGATAAAATGTGATAAATTAGCTGTGTGTAACAAAACTCAATGGACTTCTAGAGGGGGGAGCACTTGGATCTGAAATTGATTATTTTATACTATTGGAAGGCTTGGGGTAAGCAGATGGTAACAAAATTGTGGTGTTTTTTTCAGACTATTTATCAATGTAGATGGAGGTAATGGAAGAAATGGAATAAAAATAATACATCAGAAATTATGGGATGAAATTGGAGAGTGGAAAGTATTGTAATTATGGCTGGATAATATAACCATAAATTACTTCTATAAAAAAGTGGTCTGAATGGTGGGCGGAATTTTAAAATGACTATAAAGCATGTTTTTCAATGATAGGATGATATAAGAAAGGAAGGTAAAGTGAAGTATGGGAAAATATATAGAAATGTATTAGAGAATTTAGAGTACAGTAATACGGAAAAAGAAATATATAAAAGAAACTGAGAAAAAAATAACGCATTACTATTTAGGCAGAGATATTATTTACATAACACAGAATGGCAAATTAACACATTTCCAGATGAAGTTGAGGAAGAATATGAAAAAGAAGTTGCTATTAGTGAATTCAATGAAGTACTTAGGAAAGTAAATGCTGATTCAGTATCAGGCCCAGATGGTATAGGGTTTGGAATGTACAAGTAATGAATGGATAGGCAAACAGAGTATTTTGTAAATGTACTGAATGAATGGTTGAAGGAAAGATTTGTTTATAAAGAATTACGCAGCAGGATATTAAAATTTATATGGAAGAAAGCTTCGAAGAATAAAATACAAAACTGGAGACCCATCACACTAAATAATACAGATTATAATGTTTTATGAGAATAATACAGAAGAGAATGGAAGGAAGGATGAGGGATACTATGGAAGAAAGTATACATGGTACAAACTGGAAGGGATAACAAGAATTGTTACTGGTTGTGACAGAAATTGTGGAGAGTATTATAAGTAAAAGGGAGGATGTGAAACCTATGGTAGGTGATATTAGCAAGGCATTTGATACAGTAGGACATAATACTTTGTGGGATGTTGTGGAGAAGTATGGAATATGTAATAGAATTAGGAGTGTGTGCATGTCAGCATATTAAAATAACAGAGTGAGTGTGTTAGTGAATGGGTGGCTGAGTAAAGACATGTATAAGACAAGGATGTCTCAAGACTGGAATACTGTTTGCACTGGTAATGAATGCGACAGTGAGTAAAGTAGCTTATAAAGTGAAAGATGATAGACATGTGATGCAAAAGGAAGTTTGGATTCCAGTAGTTTTGACATATGCAGAAAATATAATTGTAGTTGCCAAGAACAAAATATGGATAATGTAAGTGTTGGTTTGTTGGAATCAATGTTTAAAAGAATGGGAAATGACCTTGAATAAAGATGAAAGTAAGGGTTTGGTAATATGGTGAAAATCCGGGAGATGCATCTTTCAGTGAATGAAACATTGTTGTTAAGGATAACGTTTGGGAGAATTATGTAGTTATGATGCAATATAAGGGTTTGATAAATGAAATAAAAGAAATATGTCTTCTGTGGAGGACATATAGATCAGCACTCATGAAAAAAAGGTTTATCTAGTGAATTCTGTATTAATGGGTGTAATAGCATATATGTCTAAGGTGTACACAATCCCAGAAAAAAATGAAAAGGAAATTGTGCAATTGGTGTCTTCCTTCATATGGGGTTCAACACTAAACCCAGATGATAAAAAGGTGTGTTGTATATAAGGGAAGATGAATCGGGACTGGGATTACTAAATCAGTTGTTTATTCTTCTTAAAACTTGTACAGAGTATTAAAGTGGACAAATGAAGAGCATGAGAAAATAATAGTAAGAATGTTTAAATAAGTATAAAAAGTTCTAGGAGGTGAAAAAAATAAGAAAAAAGAAAGAATATGTAAATGAAAAAATGAAAAATTATGAAGAAAAATACTAACATGGAAAATAAAAAAAATGACATACAGAAAGATAGAAGGATGTGGTAATAAAGTCATGAAACAATATTATTATGCAAATCCATCAGAAATTTACTAAAAGAAGTGATAAAAGCCATTAAAGTAAGGAAACGAGGTATAGCAAGATAATAGAGTGAAAATATTTCCTATGGAGTCTCATAATAAATAAGTTACCAATAAAGGGAATATGCCATATAAAAAGAAATCTGAAAGAGTGTGCTTATTTTGTGGGGAGGAAGAGACAACAGAATATGTCATTTTAAAATGTGAATAAATTGTAAAACTCTAGAAAAAGATGTATAAAGAAATTTTTTTTCAGAATATTAATAACAAACAATATGAATATGATTATGTATGGATATTATAAAACAAGAACAAGGAATATGTAAGAGGGGTAGATAGGAATTTATTTTATACAATATAGGTTACTTTGATGAAAGACTGAATGAAAATTTGTTTAATGGGAATGGATTTTGGCAGATATATTGTGAAAACTTTAGATTATGGTTGTAGAAAGAATGGTGGTCAATTACTGAAGAATAACAAATTAGGATGCTATAAGAAAAATGATAAACAGTAAAAAACAGAAATGTGTATATTTGTGACTGTAAATATGTACATATCTCTGTCTGTAGAACTCTAGATAGCATTCCATCTTGCCCTCTAGCTTTCCTCTTCTTTATCTTGTAAATGATTTTCCTTATTTCATGCACTGTCACCTCTGCATTCAATTTGTCTCTTTGTTCATCTTCCAGTATACATCTCTCTAAATGTTTTGCCTAGTTCCATTCTGAGACTTCTGTCCCTTCCTGTTTGTAAATCTCTCTATTATATTATTTGAATCATTCCCTGAATAACTAATTGTCTTCTAAATATACTCCATCTCCTCCACATATATTCTGTACCCCTCCCTCTGCCTGCTGCTTCTTGTATTTCTTGGCTATTTCTCTTCCTCTGTGCCTTTGCCACTATCCAAGTAGTCCCTCCAGCACCACTGTTGAATTTCTTGCTGCATAATAATTCTACTCTCTATTTACAACCTTATTTCTTTTTATCTGATCTGGTGTGCTTCCCTTCTACATTCACTCTTCCAGTTTCCATCTGATCGTAGGTCGGTCCTAGGCTAGCTGCCCTCATTGGCCATTTTAAGTCTAGCCAACTTCCCACAGAAGTGATAATTAAGCCCTATACCTTGTGTCTGTAAGGTAAACACCTTAATCATTAGGGCAATCCCAGCCCCTATGTTCTGTAAGGCAGTGTTTAATGTCAGTACACCCACATTATGTTGCCCTTTGCCGGAATTGAACAGCTGCCTATACAAGTCCACAGTATAGAGAACTGTGTGTTATCTGCATGCAGGTATTAACTAGGTCTCTCACCATCTCCTCAATCAACCTTTCTTCTTTCCTTCTCTATTTATCAGTTTTCCTTTGATAGTAATCTTGATCCCATTCTATCAGTGTTCTTTTAGCTTGTCCATGTCTATCATAATACACTGTACTGACTCCGTTATTAGTCTTTGCAATGTTTCTTTGTCCTGTAATATCATTTTATAGCTATCCCACCTCTATCCCCATCTCATTGTTTTCTGTTCCTACACACTTGCCTTAAGTCCCACTGCTGCATGATCTGATATGTACTACTCCTGTATTTGGATCGCTTTTATTTTTTTTTAGGCTTTCCTTCACTTAGAACCTACTTAACCTACTTGCCTGTACTAAAATATTTCTTGTTAACGTGTATCTACTCTTATTTGGATACCTTTCCTTCTATATGTCAAACTACTCCTTTTCTTTCATTCCTTGGGCTTATTCTTGTCTCATCTTTTTGTTATATTCTCTCCTTCCAAACAACCTGTCTTTTTCTGGTTCCATGGTGACAGTGTACTCTGCCATTATCCCTTTTCCATCTCTTTTCGTCTGTGCACAGTCATCAAAAAACTTTTTGTAGAATCTTTCCTTATCCCTGTTAGGTGCATATATGTTTCCTACTGTCCAGCAAGTAGTTTCCACTCTCCCCTGCCTGATTATCTATCTACCTATCCCACTTTTTATCACTTTCTCTGTGATTGTGTGAAGCCCTTTATGAATTACAATCGCTACTCCTGTCACCTCTCCAGTTATGACATTCAGAATTGCTTTGTGTAATAAAACAAAGTTTCCTCCTTCATCTTTAACTTTTCTTGTTTTTTCCTTCATCTTATCTGATGAATCCTCAATATTCCATTCAATTACCTGTATTTTACTAGTTGTTTTTGCCCACCCATCACTAATTCCAATTTGTTGCCATCTGGCATAACCCTTTCTATAGGCTAACCCTCTGAGCAGAATTGTGTTCTTTGGCAGCTGCCTGCACTCTTGATTCATATTCCCCACTTTCAGCCCCTGGATCCAAGCCTTTTGTGTGTGCCCTGGACATGGATCTTTTAATATTTTTGTTTGCTCCCTTTCAGTATCCCTCACACTAATACATTACACATCACGGTTCCTTTATTTTACATTTGTCTGTGGGTTGTTGCTTACTTTTCCCTTGACCCCCCCCCCCATACATTCCTTTTCATGCTCTCCATTTGTTACATTGGCAATTACTGTTCTTGAAGACTTAGTCATTAACTTTATGCTTACTGCAGTTTACTGTACATCAGTTAGTAGTTTTGAAAAATATATCACTTACCTTTGAGGCTTGCCCCTGTGCCTCCCTTGACTGCATTATCCATCACTGCTCTAGGACTCAGTTCAATTCATCCTATTGTTTGTAAAGTTTTGACATAGTGTTCCCTGGGGAGTATTTCACAAGATGCAGTTTGTTTTCATTTAATATATCCTTCCTGCACTATCCACAGTCACCTCCCTTTCAGTATCCATTCCTTCCACTTTATTGCTTCTTTCTTTCTGTGGTCACTTTCCGTCCTTTACAGTCCTGTCTTCCAACTCTTTGATTCTTCCATCCATCAGAAATGCTTCTCTCCAGCTTATTTTGTCCCTCATTTGTACAGCAATTCACTTCTGAGTCACCTGACCCATCTGATGCACAATTCTCCCATTTCCTTACAACTTTCTTTTGTCTGTCTCTTCTTCTGCTTTTCTCCATTTCTGTACCCAAAGCTCCCTTGGAAGAAGCTTCTCTTTATTCTGGTCCTTTGGTATATCTTTTTCACTTGTTTTCCTTTCACTTTGTCATCTCTTTTCTCATATTATTGTGGTTGTCTTTGTAATTTCTTTATTTCTTACTCATTTCTTTTATTGCCATGCAATCCGTCTGTACTTCCTGTTCTTGTCTTCTTCCCTGATGGGTGTTTTGGCATCTAAGTTTGCATGTGCCCCCAGTGTCTCTGCATCACCTGTCATACATCTAAGTTTGTTCTCCTAGTCCAATGGCAGACAATTCAGGTTTTTATTGCCTGGGTTGTTTAGTTGTCTATGATAACTGTAGCTGTAGCCCGCTCCGTTCGCCCTACGGGTTCACTCCACTCCCCTACCCTTCCCCCAATTCCCAACCACCCCTAGTGCTGTTAAACTTAAACATAAGCCACACCCACTTAATTAATCTCCCTATCATCTTAGACTTTTAATTAAGAACTCCTCTCAACTATCTCCTTATTCATCCCCACTCTTTTGTACTAAGGTACAATTATCCCTCTATACTACTAGACCACACCTTATTTATTTACTTTATCTCACATTTTACATTACCTCACAAAACCTACTTTCTAAAATGACCATCTTACATAACTCTAACCTTAAATATTACCTTTTTATTACTTCTTCACTACTATTCCTAACTCTACCCTACACCCTAACCTTCTATGAGCACTTCTCTCTACTTAATAATATACCTTCCCACCAACAAACTATACCAAACTCACACCTCAGTTCCCTCTCACATAGCAATATAACCTCCACTTCAGTTTACCTACTCCCAAAGTTTCATAGATCTTCACATGTTACCTACTTCCCCAGCAAGCTAAGCTCACCCAAGTACTTTAAAAACATAAAGACTATACTAAAACATCATATTGATCTTTTATTAGATGGAGATATTCATCCTAATCCTGGCCCTAACCAACAAAATATCAATATTCCACTAACACAAACATCTAATGGAACTTCTACATCCACACAACTAGGTAACTCTCTCAAAATAGCTCAACTTAATATCCGTAGCATTAACAATAAACTCAGTCAATTACATACTCTTTTACAAGTACAAGCATTTGATCTCCTTTGTCTTACTGAAACTTGGTTAAAACCCTCTACTCATGACCTAGAAATAACCCCACCTGGATACAACATCCTCAGATGTGACCGTACTTCCAAAAAGGGTGGCTGTGTAGCTAACTTGTATAAATCAGAACTTCAAGTTTCATCCTATAATGTACCTCTACCTCCTTACACCAATGCCAAAACCCTTACTATTAAACTACAACTTAATAAATTTAAATCTATTTTCATAATCTGTACCTACATCCACCTGGAAATAATACTAAAACTCTTGAAAATATTCTTCGTAACCTCTCCACCCTACTTCCTCAAGAAACAATAATAGTAGGTGACTTTAATATTGACTGGACTACCTGTAGCTCCCTAATCCTAGTACCCACATTAATCTTCATGGTTTCACCCAAATAATAAACACCCCCACAAGAATTCACAAACCTAGTAATAAAGAAACCACTCTTGACTGCATCCTTGTAAATAGCCATCCTGAAACCTATATACCAGGAACACTACCTGATGACATTAGCGACCATGTTTTAACCTATATAATAAGGCAAAAGACTCATAATCCTACCAATAACACCTTTATAACCTTTTGTACAAAAAAACACTTCCAAGAAGATAACTTTCAAAATTAACTAAAAGCCTGTAACTGGTGACCTCTGAAGCATCTCAAACTAGATGAAGCTGTCTCTTACTTTAATACTAAATTCCTACAAATCCTGGGTCTCCATGCCCCCCTTCGATCCTCCCGAATCAGGACCAAAGCAGCTCCATGGCTCACACAACAAACCAAGGAAAATATGTTCCTACGAAACAAAATATGGGCCAAATGGAGAGCCACTAAGAGCTCTGCAGACCATCTACTCTTTAAACAGCTGAGAAATGCAACCAAAAAGGACATTATCTTAGACAAAAAAAATATTATCACCACCTTCAACAATCTCATACAAAAAATCCACAAAAGTTCTGGTCAGGCATCAATAAACTTCTCCAACCAGGACATTCCAAAACTCCAGCCCCAACTTCAATTCCTCATGATAATCCTTTGCAAATAGCTGATGCCTTCAATAATTACTTCACCTCCCAGTCCTCCCAACCTGTTACAAAACATAAACAGTCCAGTGCCCTCCTTCCACATACAACCTGTACCAACATCCTTTATCTGCAAACTCCTTCAAAAACTCAAGCCTTGTACCCCTTCTGCTGACCACCTACCAGCTGAATATCTTCAAATAGCTTCCAAAGTCATAGCTTATCACATATCCATCCTTATAAACCGTACCATCACAGAAGGTAGCATCCCATCCATATGGAAAGTCTCCCACATTATCCCTTTACATAAAGGAGGCAAATCCACTGATATCTCCAATTTACATCCAATTGCATTACTCTCCCCACTTGCCAAAATAATGGAAAAATGTTTGTCACTAGGGGCAGTTATAAATTTAGAAGGCCTCCTAGGGACTGGCTCTCAGAGTCAGGAGCTGTCCACGCCTTCGTGCAATAACCTGCATAAGGGGTCGAAGGCGGAGACACCCAGGAGGTGGAGGCCGAGATCCAAAGCGCCTCTAGGTATACTGACTCATCCTCAGAGGGATTGTTGGTGGGCCAGTTTCCCCTCTGTTTCAGAAGTTCTAGGATGTCTGAGAAGGAGACATCCTCAGAGGATCTAGGGGATCCCTCTGACTCATCAAAGTCAGTATCCGAAGTGACAGACTCAGGGAGTCTACATGCTTCCTCTTACAAGTCCTCTTCCTAGGAGGATCTCCCGAAACATCAGGAGAATCCTCGGAAGAGGGGAAATTCCCAATGGGAAACCTGAGGCGGAGGATCTCTGGGTCCTGTAGCAAGAGAAGTGGCAGAGATGTCAACAGGTACAATAGAGGGAGGAGCTACGGGGAAGAGACTGCTGACTGATACCAGTGGCCAGTACACTCTTCATCACCTCGAATGCTCCCCTCCCAGGCAGGTCCGAGAGGCCCGCTCGAAGAGCTAGGAACTCCAGGGGCCACCGAGGGAAGTCTCCGAGGCAGATGTGAGCCGAGCTCACCAAGGCCGAGGCTCCAAGGGGAAGGCGGGTTCGGACAAGGGTCCGATGCCACTCACCCCCTCGGAGGAGACCATGGAAGCCCGACCACGAATCCCTCTAAGGAAGAGGAGATAAGAGTAGGGGCTGAAGGAACAGAAGGGGTATCCGATCCTCCAGCCGTAGCAGTAACCATGCCGAAGACTCCAACTCCAAGCTCTGAGGTAGAGTTGAAGGAGGAACTGTAGCAGGGGTGTGGACCAACAGTCGTCTGCTGAGACGGACTGTGTAGCATTGGGCCAGTACCTGTGACTTGAGCAATCTACTGACCACTCTCTCTAGGTCATGGTCTGACAACCTGGATGACCTTGAAGATCGGCTCCGATGGCTCCGTTCGATAGAAGAGGCGAGGCGGGCCGAAAGTATCGGCTCCAAGGAAGGAGACCTCGACCTCTTCCTGGAATGGGTCATCGGAGCCGATATTACTGATCCTGTCGGCACCGATTTCTCAGAGCCGGCAGAGCGCCTCGATGTATCGGCTCCAGCGAGCCGACACAGCCACCAAAGTAGCGGTGTCGGAGCCGATCGGAGCCGACACGATGCCTGTGCCACATGGGTGGAGCCGATCGGGCCGATCCGAGCCGACACCGATGCCCGTGCCACGTGGGTGTCGGAGCCGTCGAACCGACACCACAGTGGTCAAAAGCAATTCAGCACCGATAGCCATCGGCGAAAAGCGTAGTGGATCAGAATCGGCTCCAGCCGAGCCGATCTCGACTCTATGGTCGGGCCGAGGCCACAGGCTTAGAAACAGAAGCCTGGGTCTTGGCAGATTTAGTTGATTTTGTGGGGCCGACTTGGCGGAGAGCCCTCCGGCAAGAAGACCCCTGAGAATCAACTTATTCCTTCTCTCCTGCAGGACTCTCTGGCTGAAGGGTGACAAATAACACAGGAGTCCTGCAGGTGAAGAGGGCCTAAACAGTACAGGCAAGAAGTGTGACCGTCTGTCAGAGACATCTTCTGACAGCACGAGTCACACTTCTTAAAACCTGAAACCCTCTCTTTAGACATGGTGCCTAGAAAACACACACACACCAGTCCAATTAAATTAAAGTAATACCAAAAAGTTATTTAGTAAAAAATACCAACACACACACCCTAGCGGGATGGGACAGGGAAATTAACTGACTAAAAAAAAAAAAAAAAATTAAAAGAGACAGGGATTTCTGTCAGAAAAAGTTAAATTAAAGTTAAACTATCAAAACAAAAAGCTTTTAACTAAAAAGGGGCTTAAATGTCACAAATGTGAATTACTTACCAGGAGCTGGTAAAGAGAAGACCTCCCAAGCGGCAAAGCGAGATCTGGGTACTTCCTGCCTTGCATCATGGGATATGGGGCTGCCTCGAGCTGGTAAAAGGAGTTCTCGAGCTAAAGCAAGTGCCGAGTCGGAGCCGAGGGATCGGCTCCGAACCCATCAAGCAAGAATGAAGGCGAGATTGACAACTTAACATCTTTAGATTATGGTTGTAGAAAGAATGGTGGTCAATTACTGAAGAATAACAAATTAGGATGCTATAAGAAAAATGATAAACAGTAAAAAACAGAAATGTGTATATTTGTGACTGTAAATATGTACATATCTCTGTCTGTAGAACTCTAGATAGCATTCCATCTTGCCCTCTAGCTTTCCTCTTCTTTATCTTGTAAATGATTTTCCTTATTTCATGCACTGTCACCTCTGCATTCAATTTGTCTCTTTGTTCATCTTCCAGTATACATCTCTCTAAATGTTTTGCCTAGTTCCATTCTGAGACTTCTGTCCCTTCCTGTTTGTAAATCTCTCTATTATATTATTTGAATCATTCCCTGAATAACTAATTGTCTTCTAAATATACTCCATCTCCTCCACATATATTCTGTACCCCTCCCTCTGCCTGCTGCTTCTTGTATTTCTTGGCTATTTCTCTTCCTCTGTGCCTTTGCCACTATCCAAGTAGTCCCTCCAGCACCACTGTTGAATTTCTTGCTGCATAATAATTCTACTCTCTATTTACAACCTTATTTCTTTTTATCTGATCTGGTGTGCTTCCCTTCTACATTCACTCTTCCAGTTTCCATCTGATCGTAGGTCAGTCCTAGGCTAGCTGCCCTCATTGGCCATTTTAAGTCTAGCCAACTTCCCACAGAAGTGATAATTAAGCCCTATACCTTGTGTAAACACCTTAATCATTAGGGCAATCCCAGCCCCTATGTTCTGTAAGGCAGTGTTTAATGTCAGTACACCCACATTATGTTGCCCTTTGCCGGAATTGAACAGCTGCCTATACAAGTCCACAGTATAGAGAACTGTGTGTTATCTGCATGCAGGTATTAACTAGGTCTCTCACCATCTCCTCAATCAACCTTTCTTCTTTCCTTCTCTATTTATCAGTTTTCCTTTGATAGTAATCTTGATCCCATTCTATCAGTGTTCTTTTAGCTTGTCCATGTCTATCATAATACACTGTACTGACTCCGTTATTAGTCTTTGCAATGTTTCTTTGTCCTGTCTCCATCATTTTATAGCTATCCCACCTCTATCCCCATCTCATTGTTTTCTGTTCCTACACACTTGCCTTAAGTCCCACTGCTGCATGATCTGATATGTACTACTCCTGTATTTGGATCGCTTTTATTTTTTTTTAGGCTTTCCTTCACTTAGAACCTACTTAACCTACTTGCCTGTACTAAAATATTTCTTGTTAACGTGTATCTACTCTTATTTGGATACCTTTCCTTCTATATGTCAAACTACTCCTTTTCTTTCATTCCTTGGGCTTATTCTTGTCTCATCTTTTTGTTATATTCTCTCCTTCCAAACAACCTGTCTTTTTCTGGTTCCATGGTGACAGTGTACTCTGCCATTATCCCTTTTCCATCTCTTTTCGTCTGTGCACAATCATCAAAAAACTTTTTGTAGAATCTTTCCTTATCCCTGTTAGGTGCATATATGTTTCCTACTGTCCAGCAAGTAGTTTCCACTCTCCCCTGCCTGATTATCTATCTACCTATCCCACTTTTTATCACTTTCTCTGTGATTGTGTGAAGCCCTTTATGAATTACAATCGCTACTCCTGTCACCTCTCCAGTTATGACATTCAGAATTGCTTTGTGTAATAAAACAAAGTTTCCTCCATCATCTTTAACTTTTCTTGTTTTTTCCTTCATCTTATCTGATGAATCCTCAATATTCCATTCAATTACCTGTATTTTACTAGTTGTTTTTGCCCACCCATCACTAATTCCAATTTGTTGCCATCTGGCATAACCCTTTCTATAGGCTAACCCTCTGAGCAGAATTGTGTTCTTTGGCTGCTGTCTGCTCTTGACTCATATTCCCCACTTTCAGCCCCTGGATCCAAGCCTTTTGTGTGTGCCCTGGACATGGATCTTTTAATATTTTTGTTTGCTCCCTTTCAGTATCCCTCACACTAATACATTACACATCACGGTTCCTTTATTTTACATTTGTCTGTGGGTTGTTGCTTACTTTTCCCTTGACCCCCCCCCCCCATACATTCCTTTTCATGCTCTCCATTTGTTACATTGGCAATTACTGTTCTTGAAGACTTAGTCATTAACTTTATGCTTACTGCAGTTTACTGTACATCAGTTAGTAGTTTTGAAAAATATATCACTTACCTTTGAGGCTTGCCCCTGTGCCTCCCTTGACTGCATTATCCATCACTGCTCTAGGACTCAGTTCAATTCATCCTATTGTTTGTAAAGTTTTGACATAGTGTTCCCTGGGGAGTGTTTCACAAGATGCAGTTTGTTTTCATTTAATATATCCTTCCTGCACTATCCACAGTCACCTCCCTTTCAGTATCCATTCCTTCCACTTTATTGCTTCTTTCTTTCTGTGGTCACTTTCCGTCCTTTACAGTCCTGTCTTCCAACTCTTTGATTCTTCCATCCATCAGAAATGCTTCTCTCCAGCTTATTTTGTCCCTCATTTGTACAGCAATTCACTTCTGAGTCACCTGACCCATCTGATGCACAATTCTCCCATTTCCTTACAACTTTCTTTTGTCTGTCTCTTCTTCTGCTTTTCTCCATTTCTGTACCCAAAGCTCCCTTGGGAGAAGCTTCTCTTTATTCTGGTCCTTTGGTATATCTTTTCACTTGTTTTCCTTTCACTTTGTCATCTCTTTTCTCATATTATTGTGGTTGTCTTTGTAATTTCTTTATTTCTTACTCATTTCTTTTATTGCCATGCAATCCGTCTGTACTTCCTGTTCTTGTCTTCTTCCCTGATGGGTGTTTTGGCATCTAAGTTTGCATGTGCCCCCAGTGTCTCTGCATCACCTGTCATACATCTAAGTTTGTTCTCCTAGTCCAATGGCAGACAATTCAGGTTTTTATTGCCTGGGTTGTTTAGTTGTCTATGATAACTGTAGCTGTAGCCCGCTCCGTTCGCCCTACGGGTTCACTCCACTCCCCTACCCTACCCCCAATTCCCAACCACCCCTAGTGCTGTTAAACTTAAACATAAGCCACACCCACTTAATTAATCTCCCTATCATCTTAGACTTTTAATTAAGAACTCCTCTCAACTATCTCCTTATTCATCCCCACTCTTTTGTACTAAGGTACAATTATCCCTCTATACTACTAGACCACACCTTATTTATTTACTTTATCTCACATTTTACATTACCTCACAAAACCTACTTTCTAAAATGACCATCTTACATAACTCTAACCTTAAATATTACCTTATTACTTCTTCACTACTACTCCTAACTCTACCCTACACCCTAACCTTCTATGAGCACTTCTCTCTACTTAATAATATACCTTCCCACCAACAAACTATACCAAACTCACACCTCAGTTCCCTCTCACATAGCAATATAACCTCCACTTCAGTTTACCTACTGCCAAAGTTTCATAGATCTTCACGTTACCTACTTCCCCAGCAAGCTAAGCTCACCCAAGTACTTTAAAAATAAAGACTATACTAAAACATCATATTGATCTTTTATTAGATGGAGATATTCATCCTAATCCTGGCCCTAACCAACAAAATATCAATATTCCACTAACACAAACATCTAATGGAACTTCTACATCCACACAACTAGGTAACTCTCTCAAAATAGCTCAACTTAATATCCGTAGCATTAACAATAAACTCAGTCAATTACATACTCTTTTACAAGTACAAGCATTTGATCTCCTTTGTCTTACTGAAACTTGGTTAAAACCCTCTACTCATGACCTAGAAATAACCCCACCTGGATACAACATCCTCAGATGTGACCGTACTTCCAAAAAGGGTGGCTGTGTAGCTAACTTGTATAAATCAGAACTTCAAGTTTCATCCTATAATGTACCTCTACCTCCTTACACCAATGCCAAAACCCTTACTATTAAACTACAACTTAATAAATTTAAATCTATTTTCATAATCTGTACCTACATTCACCTGGAAATAATACTAAAACTCTTGAAAATATTCTTCGTAACCTCTCCACCCTACTTCCTCAAGAAACAATAATAGTAGGTGACTTTAATATTGACTGGACTACCTGTAGCTCCCCTAATCCTAGTACCCACATTAATCTTCATGGTTTCACCCAAATAATAAACACCCCCACAAGAATTCACAAACCTAGTAATAAAGAAACCACTCTTGACTGCATCCTTGTAAATAGCCATCCTGAAACCTATATACCAGGAACACTACCTGATGACATTAGCGACCATGTTTTAACCTATATAATAAGGCAAAAGACTCATAATCCTACCAATAACACCTTTATAACCTTTTGTACAAAAAAACACTTCCAAGAAGATAACTTTCAAAATTAACTAAAAGCCTGTAACTGGTGACCTCTGAAGCACCTCAAACTAGATGAAGCTGTCTCTTACTTTAATACTAAATTCCTACAAATCCTGGATCTCCATGCCCCCCTTCGATCCTCCCGAATCAGGACCAAAGCAGCTCCATGGCTCACACAACAAACCAAGGAAAATATGTTCCTACGAAACAAAATATGGGCCAAATGGAGAGCCACTAAGAGCTCTGCAGACCATCTACTCTTTAAACAGCTGAGAAATGCAACCAAAAAGGACATTATCTTAGACAAAAAAAAATATTATCACCACCTTCAACAATCTCATACAAAAAATCCACAAAAGTTCTGGTCAGGCATCAATAAACTTCTCCAACCAGGACATTCCAAAACTCCAGCCCCAACTTCAATTCCTCATGATAATCCTTTGCAAATAGCTGATGCCTTCAATAATTACTTCACCTCCCAGTCCTCCCAACCTGTTACAAAACATAAACAGTCCAGTGCCCTCCTTCCACATACAACCTGTACCAACATCCTTTATCTGCAAACTCCTTCAAAAACTCAAGCCTTGTACCCCTTCTGCTGACCACCTACCAGCTGAATATCTTCAAACAGCTTCCAAAGTCATAGCTTATCCCATATCCATCCTTATAAACCGTACCATCACAGAAGGTAGCATCCCATCCATATGGAAAGTCTCCCACATTATCCCTTTACATAAAGGAGGCAAATCCACTGATATCTCCAATTTACATCCAATTGCATTACTCTCCCCACTTGCCAAAATAATGGAAAAATGTATTCACCATCAAATACTTCAACACCTGCTAGACAATTTACTTGCCAATTGCCAGCATGGCTTTAGGCCCTTTCATAGTACAACCACTGCCCTGCTAACTTTTACTGACTGTATAAACAGAAATCGAAATAATAATTATCTGTCCTCCGCATTATTTATTGACCTATCAAAAGCCTTTGATATGGTTAACCACGACTTACTAATTGGTGTGCTGAAAGCACAATCTCTTGACCCTCAAGCAATACTTTGGTTTACATCCTATCTAAAAAACAGACATCAAGCAGTGCTATGGGATAATAACCTATCCACACCCCTCCCCGTAAACATCGGAGTCCCACAAGGCTCTATATTCGGCCCTCTTTTATTTTCAATGTTTATTAATGACCTCAATACTGTTTTTCCTCAAGCCACCTGTATTCAATCAATATGCCGATGACTCCACTCTAATATGTTCTTCTAATTCATCTCTCTCTCTTCAAACCCTTACCCAAACAGTATTTAACACTGTTGAAAATTGGTTTACTGACCATTGCCTCCTCCTTAACCCTAAAAAAACAAAATTGTTACTCTTTGCACCCACCCAAAAGTCCCCATCCATCAACTTCACAATTACCTCTAACAATGGTACCACTATTACCCCTGATACTACTACATGTCTCCTGGGCATTACTATAGATAATAACCTCAGCTATGACAATCATATCAACTATACTATACTGATGGTCAATAAAAAACTTGGCTCCTTGTATAGAATTAAACCTTACCTCACACCTCTAGCTAGAACCACCATTGCCCAGACCCATCTCACTTTTACCCTATTCTATGCCTCTCCTATATATATACAAATCTATCGAAATCTAATCTAAATAAGCTCGAAACTAGCTATAACAATATAGCAAGATTTGCTACTGGCACTCCTTTTAGAACCCACCACTGTCACAACCTTAAACAACTCAGGTAGTCTGAACTACAAAACCAGCTGGTGTATAATCAACTAGTGATCATACAAAAAATCCTTCATCACCCAAATAATACTCCAATCCTCTCTAACTTAATCTCCCCATATAAAAATCTAGCGACACTCCGTTCAGCTAATAAGCTACTAATTGCCCATATCAAATCTAATAACAAAGCTGGAGACTCCCTTTTTACCAACGTTGTGGGAAAAATATGGAACAAGCTTCCTATGTCACTCACATCTCTCACATCTACATCTCTCTACAAAAAACACCTCAAAGAACACATGAAAAATCATTGGCTCTGTCCCTGCACTAAACCCGACTAAACCTTACTTTTCCTGTTACTATCTCTTCTTGCTATATGCCCTCCTTCTGGGCTTTGTCCCCTCTCAACCTTTAATCCTAGAAGCTAACTTTATTCAGCCCTCATATGTATCTTTTTTTTCTCTACCTACATCTCTAGTTCCCATACTTTGACTTACAAATGGCAACATTAGTATCACAGGTGTACCTGTATCTCCTTATATCTAACACCCATGCAAAAACTCTAAACTACTTTTCCTCTTCTTAGACAAACTTTTTATTTAATTATAACCCATACACTTTTAAATTCTCTTATATAGTAGAACCCTTAGTAACTTTAAGTATCATATATAGTAATTTTGCTATGTTTGGAGCATATCTCCACATGAAAGCTATTCAGTGTAAGTAGTGAATTTTTATTTTGTAATTTTATTTCGTAATTTCTATTTTTGTAATGTTTTTATGTTTGGAGCTTATCTCCCTGGGCCTCTACTGAAAATGGACATGTATCCAGCTAGACTAGCCCAGTCAACAAATGTAAAACAAATAAATAAATAAATAACTTTATTTAAACTTTTTAATATTCCCCATATTGTGTAGCATGAACCATTCCCTTTCCTGCTGTACTTCCTGATTTGTAGGGTATTTCAACCATGCAGCTGTTCCATTCATTCTTCATTCGTTTAATACCTCCAACATAGCTTTCCTTTTCGGATATATTGTTTCTGATTAATTGTCAACCAGATTTATGAACATCCCTGCAAAAGAGATAACTCTAAGTCTTTTTGTTTATGCTATTATTTCATTTTCCCAGAAAAGGAATAGAAGCATGCCAAAACATCCCTTGGTCTGCTTTCTGTTGCTGCTTACTAACACCCTACTGTGTGTATCCTCCTTATTAGAGTTTATTGATTTACTGGTATCACAAATTTCTCAAGTAACAGCTGCATTACAAATTGCTCCAGTTCACAGCTGCTCACTCTTTCTTGCATTCCAATTCCCCTGATGTTATTCCCTCTTGAGCAATTTTCAACATCATCCATCTTTTTAACCTGTCTTTTTATTATGTCTTTTAGTTCCTGCATTATCTGAATCTGCTCCTGCAGTTCAGCTTTAATTGTTGCTTAATCTTCCTCTGGATCTTACAACTTTCTTTGCAGTCTTTTCATTTTATATGCTGCTGTTCTATTGCTTGTTTCAAGGAGCTCACATACTGGCCTACTGAAATTACCTTTTCAAACAAAGTGCACATTTGTTTGTCCTTATTTGCAGCTTTAAAGGCAGCCATATGTTCCTCCTTTTGTTCTTGCTCATTTATCTTTCCATCTGTGTTGCCTTTTCTCCCTGAGAACACTATTTTTATCATAATTTCTGCAGACCCTCCCTAAGCTTTGGGCTTTGTCAGACAAACTGGCTGTGCCCTGACTCTATTGTTTCTTTCATTTTTCTCATGACTGTGGCTATCATTTGGGGGTAAGAATGAGAAGGTATGCTGTGCAGGGTAGTTATATGACTGCTGTCAAGTAAAAATGACATCTCTTGCTAGAGAGAGTGTGTATGTATGTGTGTGTCTGTGTGTATGTATGTGTGAGGGAGAGAGACAGAAACTGAGACCTGACATATGGCATCTTTGTATGGCTAAAAAATCTGGAGAAGGCTTTTATTGTCACATTCTGGCACTACATCTGGTTTCTACTTGGCCTACTTGACCTCTGCATAAAACGCTGGGTGAAGCTATAGCCCAAAATAGATGTGCACTACATTCGCATTATGTCAGAAGAAAAATTACTACACATTTGCCAAGAGAATTTTTTTCACTTGTAAAATGTCATGATTACAATGCTTGTAAAATTCAGAGTAGGGTTGCACTGAATTTCCATTGGGTAGAATATGAGGGTTAAGTGCATTTTGTAGGTGAATATCCTGTTGCAATTTTCACAAAGTTTTGTAATGAAACTTGAAAAAAAGCACTTGAGTTATAGCTTTCCATAACTATGTACCACAAATTCTGATACATACACCTTTAATGCCACAGTCTCAAATTTTGCAATACGCTTTGTTTCCATTGTTGGTGTTCTGCTGAACTTCTGTTTAATATGCAGAGTACAGTAATGGCCTAGAATGTTTTTCTGCTGTGCTCAAACTACATCAGAAGTAAAGACCCTCTATATTTTCTAGTAAAATCATTTTTAAATTTGCAACATGCCACAGCTAGCATGCCAAATATGTGAGCCACTGATGCATGGGTTCAAATTCAGTAAAGTGCTGCACTGAAACCCCTAACAATAGAATACTAGTTTTAAGTGTTATGCAGTTGATCATCACATTGGTACTTCCTGGGAGTTTTATAATGAAATCTCAAAGTGGGAATGAGATATGGCTTTTTTCAGAAAGGTATAACATGACTATGTTTAGAGGTGATCAAAGACAAATCTAATATATTCCATTATAGCTAGTTTCCACTGAGAGCACTGTTTTAAACTTCTGCTCAGTAAGCAGAACACATTGGCGGTCTAGAATACTTGTTTACTACGTTGTCATTACATCATAAGTATAAACCCTATATGCTTCACCAGAAAAAAAATATTTTTTCAGTTGTAACTTGCCATGGCAACAATGCCATGCTTTAAAGTGGATAAAACTGTGGGGTAAGATTCCAAGGTCTGTTGCACTGGATGCTGAGATGACAGAATGCCAGTCTTATGTATGTTTTGTAGCAGACTACCCTGTATTTATTGACTTAAACATTCATGATGAAATCTCAAAGGTGGGCAGAGATACAGACTTTCAAGCAAAAGGCATCAATAACGAATGCAAATTACCCATGCTATTCCCAAAAATGGTTACAGCTCCTGTTTTGCTGAGTTGAAGAAAAGTGCATTTACCATCTTTTGATGGCATTCACTTCTATGGGCATTCAAAAAAGTACAATCCAAGTACAATGAAACTGTGTGTGTGTCTATACACACACACACACACACACACACACACACACACACACACACACACACACACACACACACACACACCTTGTGTAGTGGTACTGTTATTGATAGTTTTTTTTTTGGTAAAGTAATGTGTAAGGTTGGGGTTAGGGAAAGTGATAGGGTTAGGATTAGCACACATATGCAAGGTGGTAAAGAGAGTCAAGAATGCATTTATTGTTTCTATGTTCTTTGAAGTTTGCACCTTCTACACTGCCCTTGCATTGCCTTACTCATTTTTAAATGGATGACTTTTCAAAAGAATAATCAGTAAAAACAAAATGACAGTATAACAGCCCTGTGTTTCTTATGCTTAGTCAAACACTCTGCTTGTGCTGTGCTGATGAGGTCATAACAAGGCTGAAACTGAAATATGCATATCCACAGCTAGTGGGGTTTGGCTTTATTGGCCTGAAATTGTCCATTAAAATGACGAAACAAGTCGTGGGCATTCAGAATTGCCAATTAACTGAAACACCTGATGTTCATAAGGGTCATTTGCATATATCCTATGTGCCTCTTATACAAGAGGTTTGGGAGATCACTCAGTGGAAGTTCTAGCTTTGCTGGAGTTTTCATTGTGTTTTTACTGATTGGTTTTTCAGTGACCTTCTCACTTATTGTTAGAGGAATAACTTAAGGAATGCATTTCCAGAGAAATTAATGATCAATAGGGTAAACAAGTATCTGGAGAAGTTGTTTTCCTGTTTCAAAACAAAATTATTGCCATCATTCAAGTCACTGCATTTTATTAAAGAAACTGAAAGTTAAGGAGCACTGGGAGCCAAAACTGAGGCTAAGCTTAATGCTGCAGTAATATGGTTTGTTAAACACCAGTAAGAAAGAAGTTAATTCTGATGAGAAAAAATGCTGCTCAAAGTACTCAGGAAACCTGCTATCCAAACTGTCTGAAGGAGTGTCTAAACAAGCAATATGTCATATGTAGATATTGCCTAAACTGGCTACAGCAGATAGTTTGATCTTTGGCTTGGGGCAGTTGTGTAATTTGCAGTGGACTGTAAACTAACAATGAATAGATCCTGAAAAAAAGTACAATACTGCCACAGTAGGTATCAGAGCCATAAAGGACACAGTAAGGTACGAGGTTTGGAAGAATTCTGATGTAGACATGATGGATAGTGCCCAGTCTAGTAAGGGGCTCACAACCCCATGCCCCCAAAGCCTGGACAAGGAATTTATTAATACTACAGAAGACCACGTGTATGGTACTTGTTAGCTGTGAACCCTAAAACATGGCTCTTCATCCAAATCTGCTCATAAAAACTCCTTGTATAGCAGTATTCTAAATGTCCTGTTAATGTTATCCATCTTCTGAACAGAATAAAAATGTGTGATTGCTACAACCATATGGGAACTCCTAATAGTTCAAGATGACCAACAGTTTACCTTTGTGGACATGAAAACAAACACAGGTTCCCATCTTGTCAGGGGATAAATCACCAACACTAAAACATTCATTTAAATCAGTTCAGCAAAAGGGTAATGCTCTGGCAGTTGGCACAGAGGGTTAAGGCAGAGAGCTGTAGGTCCTGTGGTACTGGGTTTGATTCCTTCAGGCCTCATTTGCTTATTGTGTAACACTGAGTAAGTCACTTAACCAGACAGTGCTTGGGGGCAACTGGGAATTTGGACAAGGCTCCTCTATGGTCCCCTGGACTACGAACCTAGTAACTACCTAAGGACCCTTTGAAAAAAAGCACAGCATCCATGTCAAACAATTCAAAAACAGATGTTACCACACAAAAAAATGACATCAATTTTGTTTTTCCTTTCTTAGAGAAAGACATGGCTCTTCCTTATTACTACACAGAAAATGATGTGTATATAAGCTTAAGCATACTACCCAAACAGAAGTTATGTACTCACCATAATGTTAGATTTGTGTTGTCTTCTTTCATCTATCTCAATCTGTGGGTTATAGAATACAACCAGCACCTTAGAGTATCCAGCTCTGAAGCAAGCTCTGAAGCACCACCCTGATTTTCCTCAGTTCAGGTTTGCCCTACAGTGTTCTACAAAAAGGTAGGCTTTGGGCCAGTATGCAGTTTGCCACATGCCACTCATAAAAGATGTCAGTTTGGAAAGGGGAATGACAGGAGGGATGGTTGAGATGGATGAAAGAAGGCAACACAAATGTGGCATTATGCTAAGGATATAACTTTCTTATTTAATGATGTCTTTTCCATCCACCTCAACTAGTGGGACAGAGTCCACAAACAGTCAATCAGAGTGGCATTAGGAAAGAATACTCTGACAAATGGTGGAGCCAAAGGTTAACCTGGATTTGGACTATACAGTCAGTTTGTAATGACATATATTGATAACAGTGCTAGACAAACTAGCAGCTACACAAATATCATATTAAAGAGGCCTGAACAAAGAAGGCAACAGAGGTAGCAACAGCTCTGGCGGCTCTGATGGAATGAACTCTAGGCTTCCCTGGTAAAAAGGTGCATTTTGCTTAATAAACAAAAAAAAATGCAATTTGAAAGCCATCTGGATAAGTTCACCTTTGAAAGAGGCTTACCAAATTAAGCACTGGAAAAAGAAACAAAAGTTGATTTGACTTTCTGATAGCTTTAGTTCTGTCCAAATAAAATCTTACCTGATGATGAATGTCCAAACAATGGAGCAAGTAATTCCCTTTGTTACTGAGGTGGGAAAAGAAAACAAGTAAATGGACTGACAGATTCAAGTTCAACTTAGAGGCCACTTGAGGAAGAAATGAAGGATTAGTCCATACAGACACCATATTTTATGGAAAATAAGGTAAAACAGGATGCAGGATAAGGCTTGCTGTTGTAAAACCCTCCTTGCAGAAGTTATAACTACCAAAAACAGTCTTCCACAAAAGCAGTTTCAAATCTATGGAAGCAGTTTGTTCAAAGGCGATCTAGTCAAAGCTCACAATTGTAGAGGCTAATGTTTAGGAGGACCCAGATCCCTGATAGGGGCTCTAACAAGGAAGGTACCCTTCAAAAAGGCTTATGAAAGTTTAAGGGATACAACAGGCACTCACATGAAAGTCAGATACGACTGTTAACTGAACCTATATAGTGGAATAGCTGAGACCAGAATGACACAGATAAACCCGGAAATCTAAAACTGCATCCAAAGGAGTGGAAAAGGGATCCTAACCTTTAGCAGTGGCCCAAATGGAAAATCTTTTCTACTTGTTGTCATAAATCATCCTGGTTGAAAGTTTCTGGGAAGAAGAAAGGATGTAGACAACTCTCTTAGAAAGCATGGAATCTCTGTCTACCAATGGAACTGGTGGAACCAAGTAGTCAACTTGAGGGATTGGAGATTTAGGTGAGACTGACCCTGGGGTGAAAAAATCAGCTTTGTAATAGGGTCCGGACCCAAGGAGGATGCAACAGATGAGGCTATGCAAAGGGAAATCAATATTTGTCTTGGCCAAAAGGGAGCTATGAGGATCATGGACACTTTGTAATGGGCAGCATTCTTAAGAAATGTTATCATCAAGGGCATAGGAGGATATGTGTATAGGAGACCTAGGGGCCAAGTATGGAGAAGATCATCCCTTGGTGGATGTCATTCTGGAGGGATCAAGGCAAACAATTAACTTGATGTTGGACAAGGATGGAAATTGATCACAGCAGAGCTGATCACAGTGGATGCACACTCACTCCACCATCGCTAGAATGAGGGGCCATTGATAAGGCATTACAATGCTCCTGCTCAGGTTGTTTGCTAGTATGTTGGATTTCTGCAGGAAGTGCATTGTTATGAGAAAGGATTATGAGGTCAACCACTACCACAAACTTACAGCCTCTCGGCACAGTGGATATGGCTGGGTTCTCCCTTACTTATTTTTATACCAAACCACTGATGTGTTGATAGTCTGAATGGCAATCACACTCTTGGGGAGAAAGTCCTGGAAGGCCTGCAATGCTAGAAGGCCTACTCTCATTTCCAAGATATTGATGTGAAGACTAGACTCTGACTGGGACCAGGTACTCTGCGCTGCGTTCCCTATGAAATGCCGTATCCCACCTCAGGAGGGAAGTGCCCATGGTAACCAAGGCACACAGCTGAAGGAAAACAATAAGGCAACCCACCAGAACCTGATGAGACTACAGCCAAAATGTGTCAGAGGCAAATGTTGGTAAGACATGTGGTCAGTCCATATGATGAGAAGAAACTGACCACTGGACTGACAAGGTCCAATGAAGAACCCACATGTGGAATATGGCCAATGGCACAAGACAAATAGCCACAGCCACTGGGCTGAGGAGCTAAAGAACTAGATAAGCTGGGGGTCTCAGAATTTAGAACACGACTGGCCTGACTCAGCATGGAGGTAATTCTGGAGGGGGACAATGTGGCAATTTAGTTGATGATATCCAGATGGCATCAGATGAATTCCAGGTCTTGTACTGGTTCTAGATTGTTATAGTTTACAGTGATGTACAAGGACAGATATAGTTTGATCAGGTAATCCATGGCCAGGATTAGAGACGCCATTAAGGTTGCTGTTAACCTGCCAGCTGCCCAGGTAAGGAAAGATCCAGAATCCCTGCAACCTGAGCCAGGCTATCACCCCAGTCATATACTTGCTGAATACCCAGTGAGCTGTTCGAGCTCAAGCGGCAATGCTCAAAACTGGTAATGGCTGGCTCCAAGCTGGAAGCAAAGAAACCTCCTGGAATGTTTGGCTATCTTTATGTGATAGTATCCTTGAGGTCCACAAATTACATTCAGTCATTCTTCCTCAGTAGAGGGAGAATGGACTGCACCATCACCATATGGAATTTGGTTTGTTTCACACAAAGGTTTAGCTTACTGAGATTCACAATTGGCCTGTGGTTCTTGTTTTTCTTTGGACTAAAAAGAATCTTGAGTAGAGCCTGGATCCTTTTAGGTCTTGTGGGACATCTTGAATGACTCAGATCAAGAGCAACTTTAACATACCCCTAGTAGTTTCCCATTGCTGTCAGGGTGAAATGTCAGGGAGGGATTTTTCTAACTTTCATTTGGGAGTGTAAATGACTCTCAACACCCAAGCAACTGAAGCGATGGCTTCCCAAGCTTTTGGGTGGACAGCCAAACTCCCTCAATTTACACCAATGTGCATCAGCCAGGCAACCATTATTGAATTATCAATTGTGACATAGGCAAATTTACATTTATACGAAAGTAATCAAACTGTATTAACAATTATACTTCATATATATTGCTATATATCATATAAGCTAATCAACATTACATAAATTATCCAATTTGTGCCCCCTTTTTAAACAAGAAACAGGTTTATCAAGCCATCACTTATGACATAAGCAATCATACATTTATATATATATATATATATATATATATATATATATATATATATAAAACAAACCACACCGACACAATCATAGTTGCAAGCATTTTAAATCACAAACCATAGTGACACACTCCCAGATGCAGACATTATACATCACTTATAATCTACCCAGTCATTTTCAGTCAAACATTCTATAACTCATTTAATTCCTACCTTCTTTTAAACCTCATTCCTCCCCTGTATGCATTGTTCCCACAATTCCCATCTTTTCCAATGTAGGTTGCTCCTACTCTTTTCTAACGATCACAATTCCAATTGTTTTATCTCTGTTACTATATTCACTACTTCTAATATAGTTGGTTTAGATTCTGATTTTCATTTTCTAGCAAATGTTTTTTTGGCAGCCACCACAATTAGACACAGCAAGGTCTTGCCATGTCTAGGCAATTCTGATTCTATCTCATAGCTCAGAGCCACCCAGCATCTCCGACAATGCATCTCACAGGGAATCCTTAAAGTCTACCAAATCAACGCACTCCCAGAAAATTTGTTCCCAAGTACTTCTTTCTTCTCCATTAAACCTCCAGCATTTGCTGTCTACCTGAGAAAAAAATATCTGCAGTCTACTTGGGGTATAAAATATCTGTGTAAAATTTCCAAGCAAAAATCCTAAATCTTCTAGATTTTGTTGCATATTTGGGAGACAAACATATATCCTCCCACTGTTTCTTTGTGAAATGCTTATCCAATCTCTCTTCCCACTCCTTTCTAACCTCCTCTGATTGATTCTTATAGTTATCATGCAATTTTTTATATGGTCTACTAAATATTCCTTTTTTAATGGCAGCTTCTGTTCTAGATTCTACTAAAATCTATACCAGTCTTTCCTTTAGGACCCCCCTATTTCTTTCTCTCTGCCTTACTTTGATATCCATCCTTGAGAGGGAAGGCAATCTCTAACCTACAGTCCAAATAAATTACTGGCCTCTTCCCATTCTATTACCTTTACCTCTCTAGTTATTTTCTCTCAATACTTTGGTTCCTTTGCCAGTTTTCTCCCATACATTCCAGCCCCCAATTGCCTATTGTCTAAATCCCTAATTGCAGTCATCCCTATCAGCAGAATCTCCTTTCTCCATTTCCATGTTGGCTTAGTTCTTAGAATACTTTCTGCTACTTTATGGATATAATATTCTGTATGATTATTGTTGTTATTCTTAAAGGCCTGCATCCAAAATCCCAGTCTCTCCTTGTTTCTTGAGCTTCCCTCCTGTTTCAACATCATCCCTTTCCAGTTTGAATTATATTTTTCTGCTTGTGCTATGAACAGGAGCCTTAACTATGTAGCTCTGAAATACCCCTTCAAATTGGGTAATCACAATCTGCCCTGTTCTACTGAAAGAATCAGCTTATCCAACTTGCCTCTTGCCATCTTCCCCTCCCATATAAAGTCCTTCAGCTCTTTATTAATTGCTATCCACAACTCCTCCTTTGGTTGATAAAAATATGCCTGATCTGTGTATAAGACTAAAGGGACTAAAAACATTTTGACTGCTTGTATCTTACTATCCATATAACAAAGCTTCCATTTTCTCTGTTTTTGTATTATCTTTTTAGTCTCCTCCCACATATCCTTATCTGCCACACTAGAATCATTTTAATCCATATTCCTAAATACTTCATTTTATCATGTCTCCATAAATAAGGATATTGCTGAATGAATTCATGTGTGGGTACATAATTTACCACTACTACATTTGTTTCAGCTTCATTCATTTTGAATTTCGAAAAGATTTGAAACTATCTCAAAATGTTCCACAACATAGCAATGTCTCTTTCTGGTTTTGTCAGATATAAATCTGCAAACAGAGCCAGCTTTTCTTCACTACCATACCAATTATATTCTTGAATTTCGGAGTCCCTTATTTTCTTTGCCAGTAGTTCTAAATATAATGCAAATAACAAAGGGGAAAGAGGACACCCCTGCCTGGTTCCTCTAATCAAGCATAAATTATCAGAGAGGACCCCACCCACTTTAATTTTCACCTCTGATCCCTCATACACTCTCCTAACTAACCTTATATTTTTTTCAGGAAAAGCAAATACCTTCCATTGTCCTGTTCATACAGTCCCAGCTTACTCTGTCAGATGTTTTCTCTGCATCAAGACCCACCAACAACAATGGTAGCTTCTTACATTCTGCTTCCCTCTGGATTGTGAGTGTTCTGTTAATGTTGTCAAATGTTTGCCTCCCCTCGACAAAACCACACTGATCCATATCTATTAATTTTGGCATTACATTTGTCATTCTTTTAACCATTATAGACATGAACACTTTATAATCATGGTTTAGTATTGAACACGGCCTGTATGAAGCAGAGTCTGATGGATCTTTACCCTCTTAAGGTATTACAGCAACCACTGCTTTCTTCCAGGATGTTGGTACTTCTCTTCTTAAAATACTGTTTAAAAAAACCTTACAGATCTTTATCATTATTTTTTTCCCTCCTAGCTTCCAAACTTCCACAGGAATACCATCTATTCAGCCAGGCAACCATTATTGAGCAATGGAAGAGCTTACTGGAGAAGGGATCCCATAAACCCTGATTTCAGGAACCACCCCTCCCTCTGGGGCAGTGTCCATTAAATTCTCCCCTCTCCCATGGTAGGGAGCGCCTTCACCTGAGGTGTGTTGGAAAAACTGTTGTGATTTATGAAAAAAAGAGTCACTTCCCCCCTTCTGGTTCCTGGAAAAGGTCCTTTGTGAGGCAGAAAAATGGACTCCTAAGGCATACAAAGTCTTTCCTTCTTGTTCTCTCTTGGTCAATGTATTCTTTACTTTAGGTCTATATAGAGTGAATCCATTAAATGGAGTTTTCAGAAAGGAAGCCTTAAAGCAGTCTGCAAGGTTACATAAACGCATTGCAGTGCATAGTAATGCCAGTGTCTCCTGTGTAAGCCATACCATTTACAGCATTTGAAAGAAACCCCATGGATACATTTGAGATAGACAGCATTGTGGACAACTGAGTCGCCAAAGACTTTTGAGCCTCTGGAAGCTGTAGTACCACCACCATCTTATACATCTCATAAATCAAATATCTTTGAAGCCTAGTAAGGTGAGCCATATAATTCAGCGCACATACAGCAAATAAGACTGAAGCATAAATACACTTCCTGAAATGGTCCAATGTCCATGATGCTCTATTTGGGGGATGGAATGTAGAACTTGCCGCAAAGATCTTTTTCTTGGTGGCTGTAGCAATCACAATGACATCTACCACTAGGCCCTTGCTCCAAAATGGCTTATCCTTGGGAGGAACTAATACTGTGTCAGGTTTTCAGGAGAGTGGACGTACCACATCGGATTTTCTGAAAGCTTTCTCAGACACTAAATCAATCAGGGCATCCAGAGGGTCTGCCACCAAGGACATGATTGGGCCCATACCAAAGGACTCGAGAAAGACTGACTCTTCAGAGGAAAGGGGGTTCAGCGGTCCACCCCCAACACACACATTGTCTCATCAATTCTAATAACTTCCCAAAGAAGGCTTCCTCACAGGGGGACTTTGGGAATTCTTTCCCATCATCAAGATTGGAGTCCTCAGTGAGCAACCCCTCAGAGGACTCCATATGTTTCCTCTTGCATTTACTTTTCAAGTGTGCCTCCCAGGGAAGGGAAGCTGAAGAGGATGCTGAAGCAGCAGGAGAATCCCCAGCATGGGGCTACTTAAGGTCTAAATGTGTGAGCTGTTCCAGAGCTAACTGAATTGAGCCTCAAGTACCAGATGGACTAGAGGATCAGGATGGATCTGACTTAGCAACAGAAATCCCAGTCACAGAATGAGACCTCATCCTCTATACAATGTCAAAAGCCAATGCTAAGGCTGGATGGCTGGTCATGGTACTCCTGCAATTTGTAAATCTAGGGGAGGTACTAGTGCCCAATACTGACTACATCAGATCCAACACTGAGATAGAAGCTGAGACATCTAAGGCTGAAGCTCCCAAAGGAAGGGATAGCTCTGAAAGTCTCAGAGTCAACTTGGATTCTGGATGTTGGCCCCATAGGGATGGCTCCCAAATGCACACAACTCAGAAGGAACCAGAGTCAAAAACATTAAGGAGGGAGCTGTCTGCAATAAAAATGAGAAAGGGTTGGGCATAGTGGGAGTCACTGACCCCAGCACTAAAGGGTAGGCTTGGGAAGGAACAGTCAGAGTAAGAATTGAAGGCAGGGGGACCTCCACCCTCAGAGTGAAGGAGAAGGGATGATCTCAATGTCCATCTGAGCCTTTAAGAAGCTGCACATAAGTTACTCCAAATCAAAATTGTTGATACTTCTGGCAGACATGACAGACCTATAAGATCGCATCAAAGGTGGCTTGGAAAGTTTAGGTAAAGAAAGGGAAGCATCCTGGACCTGAAAGGGAAATACCTGGATCCAAGTGGGAGATGACTCCAATGAAAAGTCTGGAATGGGAGTTATTAGATGGAAGTAGGAGTGCAGGATGTCAGAGGCAGGTGCCTTCTTGAAAAAGGGACTCAGGATGCTTAAAGTAAGACAGCCTGAGGAGTCCAAACCCAGAGACATAACAGTAGATGATTAGGTCTGAAGGGCTACCGATGGTGTGTTGGAGGTAGAGGAGCCAAACACTTTTGAATCTTTGGATCTGATTGACGCTTGAGAGACAGAGAAACGTGTTTGCAGTCTCCTCTCTCCTTAACAGTAATGTCCTCTTTTTCTTTATCTGGTTTCTCTTTGTCTTTTTGCTTCTCCTTCTTTCACCAGTTCTCCCCTGACTTTTGGGAGAGGGGGGAAGAAGGATCAGAAGATGATTACGAAGGCAATAATAACCCCTTAACAACCAACTTAGCTCATAGGTTCATGAGACTTCTGGGTCCAAAGGCAGAATGTCTGGGTGAGACATACGCAGATAATACACACATTTACCATGCGAGACCTGGGGGACGGAGCAACTTGTGGCCACACCCCATGCATTTCTTGAAGTCTGAAGTTGGTTTGTCCATATTACAGAGGATGAGAACTTGCCCAATAACAACACAGTCATGCACAATCACACAAAAGGCAATAGAAATATGGAGTACAAACTCCAAACGGACTAAAATACTAGAACTATAACGTTTTTTTTTTTTTAGCAGAGAAGGGAGAAATGGCAGTAAACCCCCCTGCACAAAATGCCCAACACCCAACAAACAGCAGAAACTAGACTGACAAAGATAAACTACTTCAGCATGAGAATCTAACAGTAGGCTGAAACAAGAAAAGAATACAGTAGGTTAAAGAAAATATCCCAAAAATCTACTTAGCAACCAAGAGCTTTGGACATTCCATATGAAGGCTAAAGCAGCAAATGAGATCTGAGGGGAATCAAGGAGGGCAGTGCATTGTGGGTATGAGGCAGAACTTTGCACCTGAAGAATATAAGGTGCCAGCTTTGGATCCGTTCAGAAAACATAACTCACAGATTGAGACAGAGACAGATGGAATACGATAACACAGATCTCACATCATGGTAAATAAATAACCCACAGGTTGAGGAGGATGGAAACAATAACATGAGATGCAATGTTTTCCTGTTAATGTTAATGGGTAGCAAATCATAACAATTTTTTATTCTAGTTCATGTTGGCCTGCTAAAGAAACTCTAACTAAAGCGCTGTTTCTTACACTTTTCTGGGACTAAGAAACCCTATACAATAATACCTATTTTCGTGGCACACCTATGAAAATTTCTGACACATATTTAATCAAGAAAATATAAATAATCCAAAGAAGAAATATACACTGCTGGGGTAAAGTGCCTCCAAACAAAGTCACAAAAATATATCCACAAACAGAATGAAAGGCACACCACGACAATCGAAGTAAACCTTGTAGTTAATCAATCCTTTATTTCAGTAAGCGCTTTCATGCCTCACTGGGCGCTTCCTCAGACTTCAATAAATTTAAAAAGACTTCATCCATTAAATACTCCTGGATAAATATCTTACTAACCAATGAGAACACTCAATTGGTCACAATATCAATTAACATAAAAAGTTAACATATAAAATCAGTAATACATTAAAATCTACCCTGAATGAACATGAATTAATACAAATATAGGAAAACGTATAATTATATAAAAAGATATATTATAAAATTATATAGATTCTATTAACTTTAATGAATTTGTAAAAACAACATAATTCATGTTATTAAAAAAAAAAATATATATATATATATATATATATATATATATATGTGGCAACATCTATAAGGAAAATTTTATACATCCTGATACAAATATATGTTATAAATTTGATTTTTATGCTAGCTGTACATCAAGAAATGTTGTATATTTAGGGGTCTGTCAAAAATGTAAGGATTTTTATGTAGGGAAAACCAATAGAACACTAAGAGAAATTAGAGAACATCTATATGCAATAAGTAAGGAGAATGAGACTAACGCCCTAGCCAGACATGTTATTGAACATGATACCACACATAAGTTTAAATTTATCGTTCTGGAACTCATACATACTACTATGAGACTAGGAAATATTAGTAATTTTACTGAAAAAGAAGAAAACAGATGGATTATTAGGCTACAGGCAGATATTGGGCATGGCCTCAATGACAGAGTTTCCATAAAACTCTTCTTGAAGGATAGACCCCTGAGACACTAGACATATTTTAGACCATCAAATTTCCTTATAGATATTGCCACATATATATATATATATATATATATATATATATATTTTTTAATAACATGAATTATGTTGTTTTTACAAATTCATTAAAGTTAATAAAATCTATATAATTTTATAATATATCTTTTTATATAATTATATGTTTTCCTATATTTGTATTAATTCATGTTCATTCAGGGTAGATTTTAATGTATTACTGATTTTATATGTTAACTTTTTATGTTAATTGATATTGTGACCAATTGAGTGTTCTCATTGGTTAGTAAGATATTTATACAGGAGTATTTAATGGATGAAGTCTTTTTAAATTTATTGAAGTCTGAGGAAGCGCCCAGTGAGGCGTGAAAGCGCTTACTGAAATAAAGGATTGATTAACTACAAGGTTTACTTCGACTGTCATGGTGTGCCTTTCATTCTGTTTGTGAAAATATAAATAATGTAAAATTTGAAAATACATAGTAATATAACTATATCAGGCTTCAGACAAGTAATCTTAATTGGAAGGATGTACTTGCACTGAAAGTACTCATCAATTACACCAACTTTGAAAGGTTTCACTGTGATAAAAACAAAACAGTAAAATATTCTAAGCTACTTTACAAAATGCAAACTAGCCCTGCAAAGCTAAAATAATAACCAAGCAGTAGCAGTTGGTCATTTTCATCAGACAGCTCCTATACCCATCAATTATAGCAACTTTGTTGTTTGTGCAAATCTCAGATATCCAACTGTAATAAAATAAAACAATAATAGCCACACAAAAATATTTTAAATAGCTTCGCAAAACATACAGCCACAATTTTCTACCTCTTAGCAAAAGAATCAAGGACAAAGCCAAAAATGATAGGGGATTAAAAGTCCAAACTAAAGGAAAGCCAATCTTGTGGTGCCCTGCCATAACAAACTCTACAACAGAAGGAGGAAACTGATGCGGAATAAAGTGAAGTCCCAAGACTAGAAAACTCCATTAGCCTCAACAAAAAGTTGAGATTCCTCATCAAATCCTCTAAAGCTAGCTATGAAAACAGAATTGCAGCAGATAGTAAAGACAACCACAATGCCTTTCACAGTTATGCATAGAACCTCCAGGGCAATACCCAGATTTGCTCTGAGCTACTGCACAATGGTACCTCCTATACTGAGCCAACAGATATTGCCAATATACTGGCCAACAGATTCAGTGCCAACTTCAACCCCCCAAAGGACCATTCACTATACCAGCAGATTGCCAAGTACCCAGTATTACTGCTGCACAGGTTAAAACAGCAATGTCCAAGGCCAAGAATACAGCTTCTATGGGACCTGACAATATCCCTGGCTGTGTTCTACTTGAACTACAGAGTGAACTGGCACCTCACCTGTGTGCCCTTTTCAATAAAAGCCATACTTCAGGCTTTGTCCCTACTGAATGGCGCACTATTATAGTCATCCCTCTCCACAAAGATGGAGCGACTAGTCCCTGGGAACTACTGCCACATTAGCCTGACAAGTATGATATGCAAAGCTATGAAACGCATCATCATGGATCTAATAAACAAGGATACAGGGAATCTCCAAACTCTGGATCCCACACAGTTTGGTTTTGTGAAGGGTAGATCATGCCTGCTCAGCTTGGTCAACTTCTCTGAGTCAGTCACCAGAGTTGTGGATGAAGGCAAGGTGGTTCAACCAGCCTACCTTGATCTGGCCAAGGCCTTTGATACCATTCCCCATTCAGGAATCATAGAAAAATTCACTAAGCTAGGCATCGACCCGTATATCACTAGGTCGGTTGCAAACTGGCTCACAGATAGAAACCACAGTGTGAAAGTAGCTGACTCCAAGTCAGACTGCCGACCAGTCATGAGTGGAGTCCCACAGGGATCAATCCTGGGTCCTCTCCTGTTTGGTATCTACTTCTCAGAAGTCCAGTCCAACACAAAGGGACTCTGGCTGACAAAGTTCGCAGACAATTGCAAGCTGGGAGCCATTATTAACTCCCCAAGTGATGCTGTCATCCTACAGAAAGGCCTCACTGAGACCAACGACTAGCTCAATGCCAAAAAATGTCGTCATCCCCTTTGGGAAAAACCCAGTTCCCATGAACTACCACATCAATGGTAGTCCACTGAACACAGATGTTGTTATAAGAGATCTGGGAACACAGGTTGACAACAACCTCTCTTTTGACCACCACACTGCCACTGTAGTCAGAAAGTCCTTCTATGTGGCACATCTCATTACTAAGTGTTTTTCATCCAGGAAGAAAGAGATTGTTGTCTCCCCTCTACTCTTCCCTCATTAGGCCAATTATCGAGTACAATGCCCCATTTGGCACGTACCTCACTAGACAAATGCAACAACTGGAGAGGCCGTAAAAGTACCTCACAAAGAGGATTCTAGGCCTTAAACACTTGTCCTACATGGACAGACTCAAAAAACTCCAACTATTGTCTGTCTCATATTGCCTACTTACACGCATACCCAGTACATCAGTGCTTTGGAAAGGAAGCATTGGAGAAACGAAGGTCTCCGTTGCTCCTTTTTTTTTTTTTAAAATAAAAAAATGTTTTGGACAGTTTAGGGTTAGGAGAGAGACAGAATGGAGGAAATACAAGGAAAATCCGATACGTGTCTTTAGTTCTAAATAATGTACATGATTTTTCTAGTATTTTCTCCATGCTGTTTCTCTGGTATGTCTGGAGTCCAAATTTCTGGTTGTATTTATTTATTTTTGTAAAAAAAATGAAAAGTTACAGTATATACCAATGGAAAAAAGTCCGGGTGACTGGACTGGACCTTTTTCCATTGGTATATGCTCGGATTTACAACGGGCACGCTGATTGGGTTGACTAATCAAGTGTACTCATTTTCAATTATTAATGGCCAGTCACTGCATAGTTATTTTTATGGTATTTACTACACAGTAATATAGTAGGACCTCCTGGGATTACACTATATAAACTGTTAAGGTCATCTCCTACACCAATAAACTATGTTGCAGTGCTTATACTGCTGAATGTTTTTAGAGAAGGCCATCCCTACACCTTCTTGCCCTGCTCCTCTCTGCCTTACTTTGGCTGGCTTTGATCAGCTTCTCACAACCACTCCCCTATTATTACTTGTACACTTTCTAACCACACCTTCTTCCCAGAACTCTCTGAAACCTTTTGTCTTACCAGTCAAGTGGTCAGTGAAGCCTGCAGAAGACCTGGACTCTTCACCTGCCATATGAGCAAGGTTTAAGCAAGTACAGGGTTAAATTCACCCTCTCCACCTAAAAATAAATTATAGTATAAATGTTAACGGTTGCAATCAATCATAAAGTGCATCTAAACTCACAGAGTTAGTTAAAACAAGTAAAGCTTTGCGCTTTTACTGCTGACAGCAGACCCATCCAGCTCTAAGGGTCCCCTCTCTATGCCCATGGCATCTACTAAACTGTAATACAGTAGGACCTCCTGGGCTACACTACATAAACTATTAAGGCCATCTTCTACACCAAGAAACTCTGTTGGAGTGCTTATACCGCTGACCATTTTTAGAGAAGGCCATCCTTTCCTTCTTGTCCTGCTCCACTCTGCCATACTTTGGGTGGCTTTGCTCCTCTTCTCCCAACCACTCCCCTATTACTACTTGTATACCTTCTAACCACACCTTCTTCCCAGAACTTTCTGAAAATTTGTCTTACCAGCCAATCACACTCTTCAAAACCTAGCATAATAGATGTGCAGCTGACGCCGGTCAAGGCGCATTTGACTGACATCAGAACTCAACTCGCCCATGTCATCAGCCGAGTCAAAAAAGGTCAGTCTTCATCATAGACAGCTAGAAGACCTCAAAAGAATAGTCAAAAAAAAAAGAACCCAACCCATACAACACAAACAATATCAGAACCAAAAATCAGCAACCAAAATACACACCACAAAGTAAAACCACCAATAACGGAAACTACCCAACCCACCCCAAACTATTCTACAATATACATTTATGGTAGGTACAAACACTTGGATCTTCAACACACACAACCACAGGTATGTCCAACTGTTTGCAGTGCATCCCACATTCTTGCAGCATCATGTTACAAAGGTAAATAAGCATTTATAAGTAAAAATGCCCTGGCACAGCTGCAAAATGCCCCATGCTGCAGTCAGCAGAGCAGCAAAGATGCCCAAACTAGTACAGGAAGGTAAGCGCCAAAGAGAAGGTATGCATCGAACTAAATATGGCTGCAACCCAAAATATCCCAGGTGCCCCCCCCTAAGCTTAAAAAGGAATGAGGCCCCAAGTGAATGAGTGTAGCCCTGCCTAAGTTGGAATCTAATCCCAGATGATAACAATAAGAACAGAATAAAAAATCCAATCCACTTAGAGAATTTTTTTTACACACAATGGAAAGAACACAAAAGCAAGAAAGCAAAAAGAAACTAATAACTGCTGAAATTGTCTGTTCCTTTAAGCCCAATCCAATCTAAAAACTGGCATCTTTTGTTAAAATGTGTAAAATTTCTTTTCCACTTTTTTGCATATTGGATAATTTGAGGCAAATGAAAATAGTTTGCTTTAAGCACACTGAAAAACCACTTTTCAAAAAAAAGGAAGGATGTACGATTTTGAAAGATCCTTAAAAAAAATAATTATGGAAAATAAAGAAAAGGCTTCTTGCAGAGGTAATGGCCAACAAAAAGTAATCTTCCATGAAAAATATTTCTCAACTCAAATATTTTCACTTCAGCAGACTCAAAAAGGTTGTAGAGTGAGTCCAACCACCCAACACAAAATTGAGATCCCAAGCAGGAGCCCGAGCTGGGGGTCTTGCCCTCTATGGTTTGCCAGCATTTTGCTTTAAAAAAACATGTTGAAAACAAGTGTAATGAGCAGTCAATGTGAGTCGAAATTGCTGCAGCATGAATCTCAAAAAAGAGAAGGACAAACCTTTGCTCAACAACTCAGTAAGATAATAAGAGCCACATAAAAAAAATCAGTCTCATCAGAAACATCCAACTTAGCTGCACTCACAAAAAAAATCTCTCCATCTTTTATCACTTTTCTCTTTTTTCTTGTACTAGATCTTTCCAAAAAACAAAAATTTCAGGTTGAGCTTTGTTGAAATTGAGACTATTGTTAAAATAAAATGAGCTTATGTGTTAGGAAGAGAGTGAAGTTTGACATTGAGCAAATGACTGTCCTCAACAGATCCTTGATGTGGGAAAGGTGAGGTAAAGTGCCGTGAGAGTGGAGGATTACTACTACTCATGGGTGTACAGTGCTGTCGAGGTTGATCAAGCTATTCCTTAAATCAAAATCATCCTCCTTTCAAAGTCCTGTCAGGGAGAGGGCGAAGAGGAGAGTTGAGAGGTGAAACTTTCACAGCTGCATACACCCCACTTTCCAACTGAATCCATTCTTCCTGCATGTGTTTTCCAAAACCTCAGATGGTGTTTTTTTTAGTGGAGCAGCCAGAGGGTTGTCTGATTTAACTAACAGATCTATGTCAGTTTTTTCTAGGGACACTATTAATTTCTGAAATACATGAAGATCCAGTTTCCACTGTGGGATCCATGGCGAACCAAGCTAACACATCTGTTAAGAAACCACTGTGTCTCAAGAAAAACAAAACTCGCTCCAAGAGTCCACATGAGCTGAGCCCCTTGCCTGCATATTGCTGCTGCATAGAGGTTACTTGTTGTGTGACCCCCTTGCTGTGACATACCAGTTGACAGTTTTACAGTTCGTTTGAATCAAAACTCGCAAGAAGGCTGAAATAAGAAAGTTCAAGATAGTAAACTAACCACATCCCTTCAGCAGTCTGTGTAGATGTATGAGATGTACACAAGGCTTGTCTTTCCGCCACTTTATCCAAGATGGGCTCCCTGCTTCTGCTTCTGTCGTCTGTCTCTCCGCGGTCACAGAGGCTCCTTTGTTTAGGTGACACCTCTGGTCCGGTCACAGATTTCCCCTGACTAATTATTAAAATTGAGCAAAAATGTGTGTATTCCTGGAAGTGCAGTGGTTTTAGGTCCTTGTTGTACATTCATACATCCTGAATTGATTTTTCATCATACAGATACCAGAGCCCATATTACCTCAGCCATACAATTTGGCATGAATACTACCCTAAGCCATGAACCCTAAGGATTGAAGGACTGTCTTGAAGAGATGCGTGAAAAGCCAGAGATGAAGGACTTTAAGTTGAAATCTCTTTGTGTGTCCCAAGTCTGGAAGTCTGTATTTGGAGAGGCACCTTGGGGAACTAGAGAAAGTCTTGAGAGAGGAAAGACTGACTCTTATTTTTCTCAGAATCACCTAGTATCTTGCTCACACTATCACATATATATTCTTAGCATCAGAAGAAATATGAGCCAGAATCTAAGCCTTTCCAAGAAATCCTAGAGCCAATGTAGATTCATATTCCTTTAAGCTGAGACAGAAATAGAACTAAGCTTGAGACAGATCTTAGATAAGCTAAAATGCAATGCAAACAGTAGTAAAGAAGTCCCAGGAACTGATAGAGAGAAGTCTGTGAGAAGAAACGCAGAGAACTGATGCTAAATTCCTAAATTTATCCTGGAAGAATCAATTCCTGCCTGCCCAGAGTCCAAACATCCATCCATTGATTGTCAACCCAAGAAAAGCCGTTGTAACAGATAAGTTTTGAGGAGGGATAAGTCCAGAAGATAATAAGTGTTGGATATGTAAAAATTGGTCTCCACGTGTTCCCCTTTTAATAAAAGGCCCCTAGAATAAAACTTAAGAAACTTAAGCCCTTTCACATGAGTGGCCCCTATTTGCCCCTATTTGGAAATTCTAGCAAATTTTTGAATGAGCCTCCCTTCTTTGAAAGGGGAGGAATGTCTGGCATGCCTTTGAAAGGAGGCAAGGTATGGAAACCCAGATGGAGGATATCCAATACCCATCTGTCTTGGGTAATCAAACCCAATTTCCCAAAGGTTCTGCCGTGTGTATCCCACCAACTTTTGGGCGCTGAAAAGGCTGCTCTCAAGGTCAGGTTTATGGCACTTGCTGACCCTGCCCCTGGCCAGGGACTGCCAGGAGAATCCCCCTGTCCCTGAGAACCCCAGCCTCCCTGAAGCCTGCCCCCTGCCTGCCCCTTCTACCCCCTACTGAGAGCCATCTGATCCCTACCCTGGGAAGCCCTTAGTAGGCCAATTTCTACTAAACTCTGAGTAGGCTGGGACAGCCTCAATTTTTGATACCACCAAACTGCTTAACCTTCTAAAAATTTTTTTAAGTCTTTAGCCTTGCTTAGAAACCAAATTTAAACTTCACCAAACAAAGGGGCAATTCCAACTTAGTTTTAACATGGTCAGATAAATTATCACTGATCAAGGCATGCCTGATCCCTGAATTGACAGCAGCCAGGAGCACCCTAGACGAGGGCCTGCACCAGGCACCCAGGCCTGCAAAGGCATGTACACCATCTGTTCACAAAAAACATGCAAAAACCATAACTCAGAAACATGCACTCAAACTTGTCCTAACTTAGAATCTAACCTAACTGTGAAAGGAGATAATTTTCACAATTTTGATATAATAATGATGTTTCAAACATGAGATCAACAATTCAAAGCTCTCATGGCTAGAGTGGAAGAAGCATATCTATCCAAGGCCATTCCCTCTTTATCCCATTCTCTGGATTCTTGAAGGCAGAAGCTTAACACCCCTTAGGCCCCCCTGGCTAACACAAGCCTTCTGCCTTAGTAGGCTAAAAAAATCTCCTTTCTGGCTTTGCCCTAATTCCTCCAGGCCATCTTACAGGGCAGAGGCAGCAAGGAGGGTTAAGAGAAGATTCAGCAAACACATCTTCCACCACATTCAGAACCACATTCAACACAGGAGGCTACAGCTTATAAAACCAAAAAACTAAAGGCCTTTTCCTAAAAATTTCCTGTTTCCAGAAGTTCCCATTTAAAATGCTCTCTCATCTCTCATGGAGTGAAAGAAGAGAAAGAAAAATCCTCAGGAGGAGAAGCAGAAGGAGTAGAATCAGAAGGATCAGAACAGAGCATCAGAATCAGAATAATGAGAATACCCCAAGAACTCAGACACATCCAAGCCTGCATTGGCCTCCCCCCATAATCCCCAACATCAGTTCCATCCTAGGGAGGCATATCATTAAGCAAAAAAGTAATTAAATCTTCTGCCAATTTAATCTTGTGCTTCTTTAAGTCTTCTGCTTGGGCACCTGGAGACCCACAGAAGCTACCCTAGACCTGCCTCTCTAACTAGGCAGAAAGCAGAGAGAGGCCCTAGACCCTTAAGAGAGGGCCTAGACCCCTAGAAAGAGAGACCCCTACAGTTGAGTAGACCTGCCCCCTGCCTGGCCACCTCTCCTGGGAGGCCACATCCTGTAAAAACTCCAGAGTACTCCAGAGAGGAACCACAAACCTCACTGTTCCACTGAAACTCGAAAGAACCGACTCGACTGACTTTTAACTTAGTTTTAACTGCCTTGTCTCTTGCACTTTTGAGGCCACTGAAGGGCGCTGAGCCGCCCGACGGCATATTGCATTGCACATCGCTTCAAAAAGACCAATCCACAACAATAAATTATTTCTCTTAGTTGCGCTTATTGAACTCCACCACAAAACGCACACCGTGGGCACCCCCCAAACAGTCCCAAACAAAATTACAACAAACATATAGTAATCGGTAATATATTTTTCTGTTATCTGTTTCAATTTTCTACTTTTTCTGAAACCACTTCTGACATCCGCAAAAAAAAAAAAAAAGAAAATTCAAAATACCCAAAACTTAACCAACTCTTGACTTCGGAAACTGAAATTCTAAAAAAAGAACAGCCGACTGCTTCTGCTGCGCTGTTGACGCCAATCGACAAAGCAAATGATGAGGATACACATGACGCATGCGACGGCGACCTGACGTTTCTGATGGTCAGTCAAATGTCCTTGACGACCGCCAGCCTTATACTCTGATATTCGGGCCGACCGAGGGACAGCGGACTACCCAAGTGTTAGGACTGCAGCAATGTGAGATGAAGAACATCAAACCACACAATACATTCCCTCCAGTCATACCTAAACTTCACTTGTACCTCACACCCATTTACTTCACAGTCTCACTTATACTGACAATAGCAATTAACTACTAATCATATAAAGCTTACACAAACTGTAACACCCATTCTTCTTTTCTTCTATACCCTATATCAACTGCTTCTTAGTTCCGTATTTCTCTGCACACACACTCTTAACACTTCTAATCCTCTAACACCTATTTTTCCTCCATATACCTTCTTTGAATTTTATTCTAATCATTACTGTTACTTCTATGCAATATTAGTCTCACCCTGCATTCACCCAGGATGGAACAGAAGCTGCCATTTCCAACTTTTCCTGTATGCAGCAGATAGGCTTGTCTTTCAATTTTTTCAGCCTTGGTGATTGACAGGGTGCCCTTTCTAACTTTTCTAAATTCAATCTAAGTGGCACTTAGGATGAACTATATCTTTTATCAATTACTTGATCTCTGAACCATTCTATAGCTGTATACTCTGACATATTTCTCTTCTAAAACTCTTAAATCTTCCCACTCTTTTCACTCTGTTCTTATTTACAGCTATTTCTTTACTTAACTCTATAATTACCTATATTACCACTTCTCTTCAGTAATTATCGCCGCCTCCGTACAGCCTAGGTGGCAGATAGACTGGTCTTTCCTCATTCAGACTAGGTGATACAAAGACCATCTTCTTAATGTTTTCTACATTCAGTTTATGTGGTAAATAGACTGAACAATACTTTTTTTCACTTCACTACTCTCTGAACCTTTCCTCGACTACCCACACTGCTCTGCTAGGTGGCAGCAAGGCTATTCCTTCATATCCTCTCTTCCTATCCCATAGCTACATGACTCAACACATACCTTCTTCTATCTTCTCTAAGATTTTCACTACAATATGACCTTCACATATATAACTCACCAAAAATTCCACCAACTATGTACCTCCAATGACAGCAGTTTTAAGAATATTAATCCATCTCAGTTTATCTGCCTTTGCATCACAAATAGCTTCTTCCAAAAGGGGTTCCACCCACCTAGCTAATTCATACTACCTAAAATAGTACAATAAGTTTCTTACCTATGTATCTAGGACACAACACTTAGCACAACTTAATATGTTTGACTTATCTAACCCCATCAATCAATTCAGAAAATACTGGAGTTCCTTACTCTATTTCAGACACAAATATCTTAGATCAGGTGACATACAATCATGCCACGGCCCACATTTACTAACAAATCCTCTTCCACAACCATTTTGGCTGGCTGTAACATCACCACAATGTCCACAACCACTGCTGCAAATCCCCCCAATAACAATACCAAGACTGCAAACAAAAAAAGCTTAAATAGTAGCACATGTAGCATTAGTAACAAATAGACCATGTTCGAAGGATGGATTTCTACTGAAAACCCACAAATTCTTGCACTTATAAAAATCTGGCTCAAAGGCATCTGCCCATCCCCCTTGTACACTCTAACAGTAGTATCCTAAACATTAGGCCAGGTACTACATTGAAGAAGAGTCATGCTTCTTACCAAAAAAGATTCTTCATTAAAAATGTTATTTATTTATATTTGTTTACTGGGATAGTGCACCGATCATTACTGACCAATTTCAGATTCAGCCAGGGTAAAACACAAAACATTTCACAAGCAAAAAATCCAGAAATGTAAGCAATAACAGAGTAGTTCAGACTAAATATATAGAAAAAATGTGTACATACAGTCTAGTGAACAAACACAATGCAATATATAATCAAGCAGATTGTAATCTAAAACATATACATTAGTTTCTAAACTGAGTCAATCTTCAGTGAATCTTGGCAGAGAACAGACTCAGAAAGGATATATGTTACATGTCCTGCTTTAAAGCAGGAGTATTTGGCATGGATGAAGAAATGCTTTTTTAACTGCACTCTGAATCTGGAATAAGTGTTAATTTCCTTAATGTCGAAGGGGAAAGCTTTTAATTTCTCCATTTCTCAAAATAACCACTGAATCGAGCAACACTGGTAAAAATAAACAGACAAGTCACTGGTATAGGCGTTCCACAATAACAACACAGCTCGAACAGGAAAAAAATTTTAATATAACTCCAACGATCAAAGTTCGTGCAAAATCACCATAAAAGATAACTCCATAAAAATATATATTTAGTTAAGCGCTTTCATCTGTGTACAATACAGACTTCATCAGAACTGAATGCCATTTTTGACAATCGACATTTAAATAAACTCTTTTGGCGCCAAAATGTGCACATTAGACATTACAAATTTTTAAAAAGACAGTACCAAATTTTATAAATTGCACTATCAAAGAATAAAGGATATAATTGCAATTCTCCTTTCATACTAACTACTAAGTTTGTGAGATATATAAATGCCCTTAGTTAAAAATATTATATATTAGTATAATAAAATATATATATTAAAAATATATATATATTAAAAAAATATATATTATAAAAATATTTAAAAACAAATATCCTATATGCTAATGTATAATTTGACCAGCGCTATGCCATAGCAATAAATGGCTTAATATTAATATAGTCATTGATGCCTGGAAATCTAGTGGCATCGGTTAGTATTTGCCATTTACTCTCTTTGCTAGCCAATAGTACTTTCCAATTTCCTCCATATGGTGAAATTTCAACCTGGTCTATTATGGCAAATTTAAAACAATGAGTGTCACCCTTAATAGACTGATGTCTATATAATGCATTGTTTTTATCCTTCACTTTAATCTGAAGTGTCTCTCTGTCTTTCCAATATAAAATGCTGGGCAGGCATTGCAAGAAGCAATATACACAACATGCTGAGTATTGCAATTGCCTGTCCTGCATCTAATGTGGGTTGTGTTGATATCATCCAATATAATTAATTCAGCTTCATTAACTGCACTACATTGTTTGCATTGCCCACATTTATTAGTACCCGTTTTCCTATTTTTTGAAGTCATTTCCAACAATCTTTTGATATTAGGTCCTGTTTTATATACAAAAGAAGGATTATTTCCCAATTTTGAGGCTGTATCGTCATTCACCATGATTAAATTCCAATGCTGTTTGACTATATTCCTAATATAATATGCATAAGGTGAATACATCAAAACACAAACTCGGTTGGTGAAGCTATTTGTTGTGGCCCTTTCTTTTTTGTCATTGTTAAATTTCCTACCTAATAAGGGCATGTATTTCTTACCCCATTCCTGCTTAACATAGTTGAATACATCCATTAAAAGCGTAGTAGGGTAGCCTCTATTTCTAAACATAGTTGTTATCAATTCAAGTTCTTTATTCATAACTTCTCTAATAGAAGACATGTGGGCTGCCCTAATGCACTGTCCTTTGAAAACATTTTTAAAAACACAATAGGAATAAAGGTAGACATATTAATAAGGACACTAATTTTCAGGGGGGCAGATATTATTCAGCCCCCAAAAAGCAATCGACTTATTGGAACAGGAGAGGGAGACTACAAGATTGGAGATAGCTACACCAATGAGAGACTTTTTTAATATTTTGGGTAATGACAACAATAGGGTTTCTCCTCAGTATGACTTATTAAACAAATGTGATGATGATTATAACAAAATACATACAGAGAACGTCATACATTCGTACAATGGTTTTAATGTGTTCAATTATACTGATATGGATATTACACAAGAATTTTTTACATTATTTAGTAAAGGAATGAAATTTATTCCTACTGTAGGTTTCAATTTGGTTGATTACAGAAATTAAGTTATTTTGCAGGAGACTAAATTTGGCTATGCAATTTAAACAACAGGATGATATAGGAGGGCATTTAGTTACAAAAGTTCTTAAGAAGAAAAGTACATATGTACCTGTTTCTAATATTCAAGTAGCCAATTTTGAAAAAATGGTGTGCCAGGATATCTACTGGTTAAATAAAACTCGTAAGATAAACAGTCGATCTAAAATTGGTATGAAGGATAATTTATCTGTTGATGAACGTGAATGTTTAAACAAATTTATGACCAATAATGAAATAAGAATTATGAAACCAGACAAAGGGGCTGGTATTGTGTTATTCAATGCATTGGACTATGTCAACGAAATGCATAATATTTTAGATCAATCAGGTAACTATGAAGAGGCGTCTCTAAACGAAATCAACATTGGTTATAAAAGAATTGATTTGACTTTGGAAGAGTATTTAATTGATCACAGAATTACTAGTGATACATATGAATACATAAAAGTTGAATCACCCACCTTGGCTACCATTATAGGCATTCCCAAAGTCCATAAATGCTTATTACACCCTCCCTTTAGACCTATTGTTTCGGGAAGTAGATCGAAGACATACCCTCTTGGGGTGGCCATAGATAAATGGGTCAAACCAGTTTATGAGAACATTCCACATCTCATCAAGGACTCCTGGACCTTTTTAGATCAACTTACGCCTGACCTATGGAATAGTTAACTCATTTTTGTAACCATTGACGTCATTGACTTATTTTCATGCATTCCAACAGACATTGGATTGGAATATTTCAGTAATAGTTTAAGGAAATTTTCCAGCATGGAATGGGATCGCATTTGTTTAATAACGGATATGATGGGATTGGTTTTAGATCATAACTACATTCATTTTGAAGGCAAATTCTTCAGGCAAAAAAGAGGAGTGGCCATGAGAGCATCTTGTGCTCCCATTTTTGCCAATCTTGTTATGCTAGAATGGGAAACTGAAGTCCTTTTCGGTAGTGAATATTATTTGAGTATAGTTTATTATACTAGATATTTAGATGACTTGTTTTTATTATGGAAAGGTACTAAGGATATGATCAAGTCATTCAATGATTATATCAACAGCTCTACAGAGTTTTTGAAGTTTACCTACAATATAAGTGACAGGGGAATTTCATACTTGGATACATTCATTAGTCATTCAGTTGATGGATTTGTATCTCAAATATATAGGAAAGAGACTTTTTCGAATGATTATATTGAATTCAACAGCAATCATCCACATTATGTTTTTAAAAATGTTTTCAAAGGACAGTGCATTAGGGCAGCCTGCATGTCTTCTACTAGAGAAGTTATGAATAAAGAACTTGAATTGATAACGACTATGTTTAGAAATAGAGGCTACCCTACTACGCTTTTAATGGATGTATTCAACTATGTTAAGCAGGAATGGGGTAAGAAATACATGCCCTTATTAGGTAGAAAATTTAACAATGACAAAAAAGAAAGGGCCACAACCAATAGCTTCACCAACCGAGTTTGTGTTTTGATGTATTCACTTTATGCATATTATATTAGGAATATAGTCAAACAGCATTGGAATTTAATCATGGTGAATGACGATACAGCCTCAAAATTGGGAAATAATCCTTCTTTTGTATATAAAACAGGACCTAATATCAAAAGATTGTTGGAAATGACTTCAAAAAATAGGAAAAAGTTGGGTACTAATAAATGTGGGCGATGCAAACAATGTAGTGCAGTTAATGAAGCTGAATTAATTATATTGGATGATATCAACAAAACCCACATTAGATGCATGGCAGGCAATTGCAATACTCAACATGTTGTGTATATTGCTTCTTGCAATGCCTGCCCAGCATTTTATATTGGGAAGACAGAGAGACACTTCAGAAAAAGGATTTATGAACACATTTATAAGATTAAAGTGAAGGACAAAAACAATGCATTATATAGACATCAGTCTATTAATGGTGACACTCATTGTTTTAAATTTGCCATAATAGACCAGGTTGAAATTTCACCATATGGAGGAAATTGGAAAGTACTATTGGCTAGCAAAGAGAGTTAATGGCAAATACTAACCGATGCCACTAGATTTCCAGACATCAATGACTATATTAGTATTAAGCCATTTCTTGCTATGGCATAGCACTGGTCAAATTATACATTAGCATATAGGATATTTGTTTTTAAATATTTTTATAATATATATTTTTTTAATATATATATTTTTAATATATATATATTATTATACTAATATATATAATATTTTTAACTAAGGGCATTTATATATCTCACAAACTTAGTAGTTAGTATGAAAGGAGAATTGCAATTATATCCTTTATTCTTTATTCTTTGATAGTGCAATTTATAAAATTTGGTACTGTCTTTTTAAAAATTTGTAATGTCTAATGTGCACATTTTGGCGCCAAAAGAGTTTATTTAAATGTCGATTGTCAAAAATGGCATTCAGTTCTGATGAAGTCTGTATTGTACACAGATGAAAGCGCTTAACTAAATATATATTTTTATGGAGTTATCTTTTATGGTGATTTTGCGCAAACTTTGATCGTTGGAGTTATATTAAAATTTTTTTCCTGTTCGAGCCGTGTTGTTATTGTGGAACGCCTATACCAGTGACTTGTCTGTTCATTTCTCAAAATAATAACAATAGGACTCCTAAATGGATAACAGCTAACCTCACCATAAAACTTATGCACCTAACTATTTCTCAAATGTACATTCCTCCATCCTTCTCAGAAAATAATATAAAAGATACCTTTCATGATGTAGTCCCTAAATTGTTCCCTAACACTTAGGTGACCTTGATGTAAATGCAACAGGTGTAGACTCTACCTAACTCATCAAATTTCTGTCATTAAACAACTTTGAGCAATTACTAAATAATCCTGTTAGATCAAACAATCTGTCAAGGAAACCATATTCCTCTAGATCTCGTCTTCCCAACTAGTTATCTTCTGAATATATAAATCCAAACAATCACACTTAGCACAGAGACATCCTGCATACTTCTATACCAAACTGATGTGGCTTCAGGTACTTAGCTCAAATGTCATTTTCAAAACCTGACCCAATTTCTGTTCTTTGGGCCAGTCTTGATCTGAAAATTGGAAATGGCTCCTCACTCATTCACCATCTCATGGCCACCAGCCAGTTCACAGCAAGATTCTCTGTGTTACCTGACTCTGATGTCAAAGGCCCATCCCCTTCCTCAGGTGATGCAGTAGAAATGCCCCTCTTTCACTCAGGTGGGTTCAAATTCTCTTACAGCAGTAGGCATTTTTCTAGAATCTGAAAATGTCATAAATCCTTTTGGAAGTTCATTCTGAATATGGCTTGATACAAAACCCAAAGTTTCAACTATTTCAAATGACATTTCTTTCACTGAAGCCACACACTGTGCCCTTTTCTGTGGGTTTGTACATAGTAGTGATTTTCAAAAAAATACTTACTTGTACCCAATTTGATACATCTTGCTTGGCCTCCAAAACAAAGAGAACATATAATCTTTATCTTATAAAATTCAAACCTGACCAGGACATGTTTTGGTCTTGTATCTGCAACATTCTGAGCTGGAAGTTATATTCTGTGGGCCCAGTAAATTCTATGATTATATAGAATATTGGACCTTGCAGAAAGTACAGTTGTGTAAGAACTTACCATAGCAGCAAATATCCTACTGATAACTGTTGCAGTATTCATAACAGATGGGTTTTCATTGCTGATGTCCAGCTAGGGTACTAAAGCTTTACCTTCCTAAGGGCGTACATCTGACATATGACCTCATCTTGTGTGCATTGGGGTATAAGGACAGACATAAGCATGAGATCCTCAGACTGAAAGAGGAAACTAGTCAGCTAAGAGGGGTGAAGCTCAAACAAGTAGTGAACTCCCTCAAGAAAGGATATAAGTGTGTGATCCAAAAGCAAGAGAATAGAGGTTAAAGAGGGAGGAAAGGAATACTGCAACAGTGATCAGTAGAAAATCTACTATTATGGTAAGTTCTTACACAATTGTACTGCACCCTAACTGAAATCACTGTTGCAGTATTCATAACAGATGCATGATTCCTAGAGCTGAAGAGAGAAAAGAAAGTGTGGTGGCTGGCTAGAGTAAAGGAGGACTGTCCAGGTGATCAGAGAGGACTGATCTGGCAAAAGCAGTCTGAGACCTGGAGAAGGCATCAATTTTGTAGTGCTTGGTAAAGGTGTGCACAGAAGAACAAGTGGCTAATTCCAAGATGGACCTTGCATCAACCCCTTGTGGAAAGCACCAGACAGGACAACCACCCAAATGGAATGCGCTTTAGGGCAGGAAGGCAAGGATTTACGACATTGTATATAGCAGAAAGAGATAGCCTTCAATATTCAGGAGGCAATGGCTTGCTTTGAGATTGATTGGCCCAACTTAGCATCCATCAAAGAAACAGTTGGTCAGTTTTTCTGATTGTCGTTGTTTTGGCCAAACAGAACCTCTGCTGCCTGTGAATGTCTAACGAATGCAAGATTCTTCCCCACTTATCCGGAAACTGGAAAAGAAAACAGGTAGGTAAATGGCTTGATTAAAGTATAGTTCATTCACTACCTTAGGCATGAAAGAAGGATTGGTCCTAAGTGTTACCCTGTCCTTGTAGAAAATAAGAAAGGAAGGAGGAGCCATGACTGCTTGGAGTTCAGACACCCTGCAAGCTGAGGTTAGAGATGGTAAAAGGACAGTTTTCCATGTGCAGCATTTTAATATAGCCAATGCAGCTGGCTCAAAATGGGACATAGTGAGTTTTTCCAAAACAAAATTAAGATCCTATGATAGGATAATTGGTTTCCTTGGAGGCTTAAAGTACAGAACTCTTTTCAAAAAGAACTTGACCTCTATCCTGGACATGAGAAGAGGAGAGTCCTGAGGTAAACAGGCATTGATGGCTGACAAATGTGCTTTAGTTGATGAGTAGACCAGCTTAAAATGCAGAAGCCCACAGAGATGCTACAGTATGGTGGGGACTTCAGATAAGAGTGGTTCTAGTCTGTGTTTGTGACACCAAATGGAGAAGCTTTTCCACTTGGCTGTGCATGATTTCCTGGTATTTGACTTCCTGGCCTCCTGTGAAACCCACACCACCTCCTCTGAAAATAAGTGTCTTTTAGGGATCAGACCCATATGTTCCACAACTGAGAGAGGCTAGGTTGGTATGTAGAAACTGACCCTCTTTTGGATGATTAGGTCTGGTTGTATCAGAATTTTCCAGCGGTTCCCCTTTGATAGGTGGAATAGTATGGGAAACCAATGTTGTCCTGGCCAGAAGGGGGCCAGCAGCAGCAGTTTTGGAGTGTCCTTTTGGATTTTAGAAGGGCCCTTGGAATAAGTGGCAGTGGAGAGTAAACATATAGGAACCACTCTGTCCACTAGAATTAAAAGGCATCTGTCTTCCAGGCCAGAGAAGCTGGGGCTCTGGTGCAGAACAAAGGGAGCTGGTGATGCTGTGGAGATGCAAAGAGTCTAACTAGAAAGTGCGTCAGTGGCGTATGATTATTTTGAAGACCTGTCTGTTTAGAGTCCATTCATGAGGGTCCATGAGGTTCCTGCTTAAAGAGTCTACCAACATATTCTCTACTGAGGGAATTTATGCTGCTGTGAGGGGCATGTTCAATTGCATGGCCATTTGCCAGACCTCCTGTGCCAACCTGTACGGAGGGTAAGACCTTGTGCCTCCTTATTTGTTTATATACCGCATCACTATGGTGAGTTCTGTTTATACCAGGAGAGTACCTGGTTTCCAAAGGTGTGAGAAAGTCTGCAGAGCCTACAGAAGGGATCTCATTTCTTTCAGGTGGATATGTTCCTTCAGGAGAGAAGATGGCCATTTCCTTTGTACTTTGCAGAATCCTGTCCCGGTCCCCCAAGCCCTGTCTGAGGCATCAGTTGGTTGTGAGAGGCTGGCTTGAATGAAAGGCCTGGGGTGAAAGAAACCTGTTTCTCCCACCACAGAAACTTTTTTTTGATGCAAGGCAACAGAGAAATCAGGGTGTCCAAGGGGTGTCAGTGTTGGGCCCACATTGATTTCAGGTAGCACTGAATTTTTCTGATATGCAGTCTGGTCAGTGTTATTGTTGGGGTAGATGCAGCCATGAACCCCAGAGCCCTGTATATTTCCCTTGTAGTGCAGAGAGTCACTGGGCAAAGGGTCTGGAAAAAAACTTACCAGGCTTTAAACTTCTTCTTGAGGAAGAGAGACCTGCATGACAAATCCTTTGTTTAGCCTGCAGCCCAGGAAGACTAAGTCCTGAGTGGAAGTGAGATGAAATTTCTTAAAATTGATGGTAAATCCCAGATTGGTTAAGGGCTATACCATGAAAAGTAGGTGCTCGAGGAGAGTGTCTGTGGACAGGGCTTGAATCAAGAAGTCATCCTGGTAGTGGAAAATTTGAATTCCCTTAGTGTGGCAGAAGGCCACTATAGGTGCTAGATACTTAGTAAAATCTCTTGGGCTGTGGAAAGACCAAAGGGCAAAGCAGTAAACTGAAAATGTGATGAACCAGAAAAGAGCCTGAGGAATTTCCTGCAAGAAGGATGGATATGTACATGAAGATATGTGTCCCTGAGGTCTAGGGACACCAGAAAAGCCTAAGGAGGAATATGGAGAGAGTATTTTGAAAGTAGGCACTTTTAGGAGGGATAAGGCCTCCATGCCCTTCTTTCCTTGGAACAAGAAAGATACTGGAATAAAAACCTTTTCCTATGTAGGATAAAGGAACTTCTTCTGTGTGCACTGTGCTACCAAGTCCTCAACAATGGGATTAATCAAGGGAAGCTGGTTGGACAGAGGACTGGGAATCACTCTTAAAGAGGGGACACTTTCCCAAGACATGGCATAACCTTCTTTGATAATGGTTAGAACCCATTTGTTTGTAATTACTACCTCCCTTTTTGATAGGGGGTTAGAGAGATGGAGGGAGGGGGAGGAGAGGAGATGAGGATAGTGACAGAGTTTTGCTTCCAAAGGCCTCATTGATGGGGAATCCCTCTGTGACTTGTCAGAAAATGTTTTCCTAAGGGGTTTCTATGTTTGTCAGAGGGCATAGGTTCCTTCTTAACAAAGGAAGTGGATTTGTCCAGATAGACATTATGGTATCAGGGGAATAAAGAGAGGAGATTCTGCCTGCAGTCTTTCATGGTTTGCCTTGCCCTTGCAGAGTTTTGAAAAGATTGGCAGCTCATGTGCCAAACAAAAGGTCACTGTCCAAGGGGGGATCCAAGAGCTTTGATTTGAAGTCTTCAGGGATGGGCTGGCACTATAGCCATGCATATTGTCCGATCACACAGTGATCTAGTGGCATCAGCCCTAGACATGGTATCCACTGCACCACAGCTGCATTTAATACTGTGTCTGCCTAACTGTGTAGCTTGGGAAAGAAGAGACTGCATTTATTGTTTGGAGTCTGCTGTCTGAGGTTCTGCTATTACCTTAAGCAGAGACTGTAGAACAGATAGCAGGTATTTAGTCATCTCTGTGTTTGATAATTAATAGCTCTGAATGTTAAAATGGAAGAGGTGTAAACTTTCTTACCCCACTTACCCCATGGCCATGCTGTCCTTGTCTGATGGGAGGGCATTAGCAGTAGGAAGCAGCTTGGATGGCTTATCTGAGGGGAGAGAGACTGCTGCAGGATCAGCCATAGAATTTTTATACAGGTATTTAAGCTCATCAGGAACCTTCTAAAACCTGTCAGGTCTTTTTGGAGAATGTGACTGAGTCAGGTATTAAGGAGGAAGACTGAAAGACATCAAGATAAGGTTTGAGGACTGGGGGAACTGGTGAAGGAACCAGAGTACCCATCTCCTGAAGACTGTAGTATCCCTTTTCTACCTCAGAGATTTGCCTTGACTGCCATTCAAAGTCTCTTATCATGCTCTGAATAGTTTCCCAAAAGGAAGACTCTTCCAATGGAGAGCCAGGCAAAAGGGAGTTTCCTTCTTCCAAGAAGACCTGCTCAGAACAGTGGAGTTGTGAAGAGTAATCAGAATCTAGTTCTGGATTGTTTTTAGAGGAGGAAGAATCCAAGATGTGCTTTTGTGGTGTGGCTTGAAATAACTGGGTCACAAAAGAAAGAGGCTTCAGGGCCATGATAGTTTTAAATAAGCCATGAGAGAAGTCCATCCATTTTTTTTCACTGGAAGGTACAGGGGACATCAGATGTTTGTTTTTTGTTTCTTCTTTTCAGAGGTAACATCTGCCTGCATGAGCCCTGGAGATTCAGAATCTTGTCTTATTTCAATAAGAGTACCAGGGACCTCTTCCTTTACAAGAATCTGAGGGATTCCATGTGGGTCCTCTGAGATGACAAGACACAATTCGTTCGAGGTATTTGCAGTCTGCAAGGCTTCAGGGGCCATGCTGGCTTCCAACAGGGTCTTTGTAGTGGATGCCTGACAGGTAGTCTGACGTACTGTGGATTCAACTACCTCAGTGGGTATGTCTCACTCAGAAACGTTGGACTGGGAATCATTTTGAGATCTCCTGTGTTTATTCTTTTTAATGGGAAGGGTGACGTCAGGAGCTTGAGAGTCTGCTATCTTAGAATGAGCTAGGCATTTCAATCACTGAGTTTCAAGAAAGGTATTAAACAAGGATAGTGAACGTCTTAGGTATGAATGTGACAAATGGATCAGGATTTGTTGTTGTATTCTGGGCCTAGGCCAAAAAACGCACTTGGTGTGCAAGTCCCTGTATGGAATCTGCCTACTGCACTCACACTCACCCCTCCTAGCTGACATCTAAGAAATTTAAACCACAGTCTAAGAAATATGAAAAGAAAGTATCCCAATAAGGCACTTATCTGAAAATGATTAGCAAATCAATGATACCAATGACCAAATGTGGATCAGTTCGACAGATGCACAGCCTGCGTTCGGGCTGGCAGAAAGATAGTCTGAGGATCTCATGTACATCTGTCCTTACACCCTGACACAGGTTCCCTTCAGATGATCAAAGTTTTAAAACTTCGAATTTCATACGGCTGAGACCACATGACTGAAGTTTTAAAATGTCAAACATTCTAAATGGAGATCTCCATACAGCACGGAATGGGAAATTTTCCCTTTTCCTAACTGTAGTGTGATCTCGGAATAGCAGGAGGTGTGGGGGGTGTCCAGGAAAAATTTTTTTTATTTTGTTTTTGTTTTTATTTCAGGTGTTTGAAGTTTTGAAACTTCGATCATATGGTCTCGGCCATAAGAAATTTGAAGTTTTAAAACTTCGATCATCTGAAGTAGATCCCCTGACACACATGTGCTGAGGTCATACGTCACATGTATGCCCCCAGGAAGGTACAGATTTAGTACCGTGGCAGGACGTCACCAATAAAAACCCATCTAAACACTGCAACAGCAATTTCAGTTATGACATGTGCATGCTCAGAATACCAAGTAGTGTCATTACATAAGATTTAGTGCTCTCCATAATCACCGGATCTTGTACTTTACTGTTGCTGGAGCTAAACGGAGTCCTGTGGGCTATGCAGTAAAAGAAGTGGATTATTTTTTTTTAAACATAGAAAGTAATAGACCACTTCATAACCTCTATTTGTAAGCAGTACTGCCATCCCACACCCCCCAAAAATTATTTGTTGTTTAGAGATCACTTTATTAGATAAGAGAAACAGTAGGGGCTAAGAAGAGGGCAGCATCCCTCCTTACAAACAGGATTAACAAAAAAATCTGTCAGAATGCTACAGCAGCAATGGTTTTCAAATTATTCTACTGTCTTCACATTATGAGGACTGTGGACATGTACTTGCAAGGTCCAGCGCTCTAAATCTAGGTTTTCAATTCTTACTTAGCTTGTGTGCAGTCCAATCCATTTAACTAATTTATTCTAAACATACTTCAAATTTCTTAATAACTCTGAACACCTGGATATGTTTCTGTTGAGCTCTAGCTTCATGGTTCATCATCTTGTCTTTCAACATCTCATATTCACAGTGGAGGTTTGCAAATTCATGTAACATGAATGAAGCTCCTCAATGCCATTTTCTTGTGAGCTCACAGTTTCAACCAGCTTCCTATCACTTTTATTAGCACTACAAAGTTATCCAGTCACCCTCTTACTTAAAGTCAAATATAAATTCTTTCCATGGGACTGAATCCTGGTCACCGTTATTACTCCTTATGCCAGACACCTCTGCAGTATTTGCACCCTCCTTTTTAGTCACCATAAGGATGGTGACCAGATCCAGAGGATTCAGTGAACTCACCTCCTTCACTGCCATTTTTGCCATTCCATATTAATATTTAATGTTTATTCTGATATGCAACAATAAATGCAACAAAAAATGAGAAAACCTTCAACTTCTTGAACATTCACAAACAGAAGAAATCAGGAGACATCTGAGTACTACTGCACCATCATAGAAAGTCAAAATCATCTTAATTTTGAATATTCATTTGATCGCCAGAAACTGAAACAGGACAAATCTGACAGCAGCTGTTTAAGCATTCATAGTGAAACATTCTAGGTACATTTATTTATATTCCTTTCTGACTAGAAGAAACCATACAAATGTTACTAAACAACCAGTCCACAGGTCCTTCTGAGCAATCAGAAAATTCATCAACTTAATGAAAGTAAATAAAACATAAGTAACTGGAAACATTTCTGAAATGTATTAAAACATGAAAATAGAATCACCACAATCTTTTGAATTTCTTGTTCTTTTTTTCAAGTACACAAATCAAATTATAATAAGGAACATACCCAGTATGTATGCATTAAATGACAAGACATGTTTCAGATACATCATCTCATAATTTTAATTTAGAAAATCAATAACTAAGATGATTAGATTTATTGAAATACTTTATTAATAGTTGTGAGCAACCAAACAGTGAGGTGGTACACTTGCATGAAAGGATGTGTTACTGGGTTTCATGTTGACTCATCAACAGACAAGTCATAAGTATCAAGTCACTGAATTGAATCTGAATCAATGAGCACCACTTTTAGCAACAGCCAAGCAAGCCTCTTTGTGCCTTCCATGACAGGCCACCCACAAACCTAGAAATTATATGTATTAACTACACAGATGCACAACAATGGGGGAAAAGACAATTTCTATTATTGCTGAAAATAGACCAATAAATCAGCTCAGTCGACAGGTTCCTAGTTACTGAAAGACAGTTGCTTTTGGAAGCTAAATGGCAAATACGTGTGGAGGCTACCAGAAAGGATGGTACTGAATTAAATATATGGATCATGTCTTTCTTAAGAACCAAAGAATTTCTAGGGTCCCTAGAAAACCTCTGAATGTTGACTTAAGTTATGCTAAGACCTTATATGTCTTTTCAGATTTCTTTCCTCTGGGAATTCAACTATATTACCTAAGCGAGAGAGCTTGTGGCTTTATCAATATATTTATGCGTCCTAAACCTATATGGTGACATACTGTTAAAGTACTTCATCTTTGCATTCATACATTACTGGTGCTTATGTCCCTAGATCTACAGTATAAAGTGGGTCACATCACCCCGATTCTAGTAGTGTAAAAATTATTGCAAATAAATCTGTTAAAACTTCATAAGCTATTTTATTTTGGATTGTACCAAGCACCCATGGGGGAAGAAGTAAGGGTGTATGTTAGCAGTTATTGTTAGCACATTTGCATGTCCATAATGTGCTATATATTATGTATCTGTATGAAGTTGAAAAAACACAAGACTGAGGACACAGCCAATGTGGCAAGCTCATTGGACTTACTTATATAGTTTTAAAAAGTTGCAATATGTATATGTTGACTAAAATGTACACATTCTTCCATGTTCCTTACCTTGGATCAACAGGACAAATCAGTTATAAAGCCAAAATTAAGTTGTACATAAAATGTACTATAATCAGTTGAAATCCTACATTACAAAAAATGAAATATTTATTTAAAAAATTCTTTAGTAAGGGGTGCCTACAGAAGCATGAGGAATATTAATTAGGGATAAATCTCAAGGGTGCCTTAACTGTACTGACACTACTCTGCATGTTTAAGTACAAGTAATGGCAAACTTAAATGTAAGGCTACAAATGGGTTCAGACAAGGAAAAAGAATGATTCTTTTTGTCTTATTATCACACCAAAGCATTTATTCTGTCGGAAAAGTTCAACTAATGAATTGTTAGGAATTTTGCCAAAATCTCTTTGGAAAACATCAGGAGTCATATTCAACAATCAAATTTAAGAGACGTCTTGGTAAATCAGAAGGACATTAATTCATAAAAATACTTCAAGAAAAATGAGTTGCATTCAGAACTATTATATAATTTCACCACAACAGATTTCAATTGTTAAATAAAAATGCATATGAAATTAATAAAGTAGAATATCAACACTATAAACATTATATTAATCAATAATTAACGAAAACAAAACTGTCTTAAGATAATTACAAAAAGTGTATAAAAAATGGAAACTAAATTGTCTATGACACACTGAATTTTTTTATTAGTAAAATATACAGAATATTACTTTTACAAAGCAAAAACAATTCAGGGGAAAAATAATAAAACATGCATATTTAATGCAAAACAGATTAATGTGCTTGATCTATACAAAGAAATTGTTACTGATCAATAAATATTAGCTTTGTAAAGTAAGTGAAAATTCTGGGAATTGTTTAGATTTTACAGTCTAATATTAAGATTTCTCTTTACCCACAGAGTTGATTATTGTTAGATTAACAAAATAAAGACTTACTATACCAAAAGCCAGACTGATGTCAATTGTTCACCATCTACAAAGAGACTGTTCTTACTGCACTGATGCAACAAAACCCACCATGTGCTTACCAAAATGGCAGATTTATAGAAGTGGGTCTATCCTCAGTAACCTCAACGAGTAAGGCCACAGGCATTAGCACCACTTGGCACACCAAACTTTCCCAGGCTGCTGCTTCTCTCCCCTATTCCATGCAATAGCTAATTTCTCCAGATCAAAGGTAGCCACATTGAAATACAACTAGAAGACAAGGGACGAGACACAAGTACCAAAGAAAGGAAAGAGTTTAGGATTAGTAATGAGGATGGACCCTCTCCTACAGCATTACTGTTATGGTAGACTTTTGCATCTGACAGTGGTAGGTCCATCCTCTATAACCTACAAGATAGTGTCCAAAGCTTTTTATAATGGGAGTTCGTAGGCAAAAATACCAAACACAGCATGTAAAGGAGGCTCTGGATCTAAACTTATAACGCTCAGTAAAAGAGTTCAAGATGGAACAAGCAGTAGACACAGAGATATCTTGTCTACTGAAGTAGTGTTGAAGAAGACTGATGAAGTAGTTAAGCCTCTAACACAGAATGGGCTTTAGGGAGACTATGAAACTGCATGCTATCAGAAACATAGTAAAATGAATACAAAGAGAAGGACACCTGGAAAGGACAACATTCAAGACACTTTGACCCAGTTCTTGGCATTATACAATATAAACATCTAAGAATGCATCCTGATGAGATATTATTAAGACAGGACAAAATCTAACTGCTTGCAAATGTAAGAGATAGTCTTCATGAGTAACATACCTGGGGGAAAAACACAAGCAAATGAACAGCTTAAAAGAAGCAGGATTCTAAGGCTACCTTTTACAATGAAAAAGATATTAGACTGAAGGAAGACAAGGTCTTTACAGAAGACCTGGTGAGGCAGTTCAGCACAGAATGCAAGAAGCTCTGAATTCTTCCAATCAAAGGTAAAAGACAGTCTTGTAAGAAACAAACCTGTACTCCACTGATGTAGGCAGTCTGAAAGCAACCTGTACAAATTTTCTATAGAAAAACAGAGGTCCAAAGAGGAAGTAGCTCATATAACGAAAGCCTAAATAGGAAGGCACTCTTTACAAAGGCCTAATGAAATTTTAAATTTTCAACAAAGTAAGGAAAACTGCCGGTTCTGTTGTGCAGAGGGGTAAAGTCCTAACTATGCTGCAGGGAACTTGAGTTCAGTTAGTAGCTTGGACTAATGTAGCAGCTAGCCAACGAAGGTGGAATTGAGCAGCTGCTGCCAGCTCACCCATTCTTGGAGAAGGTAGGTGGCTCAGGCCTGCCATCTGGGTGACACCTAGTGGGAAAAGTAGGTGTTTCACCCATGGTGTACTGTCCTAGATAGCCCACGCCGCCATGGTGCACTTGTACCAGTGAGCTAAAGGTCTCCTCAGAGAGACAGCATTTATGAAGATTAATGAGCCACTAAAGGCTAGACAGTTGCTTTGTCAGGTTCAGGGTATGCCACCCTGCATGACCAACAAGCTAACCTGCCTCTTACCACCCAATTCTTGTCATCTGGGAATGGATGGCCCAATAAGGCTAGCCAGTGTTGAGATGAAGAGCGTGATTGGGTGTGTATGATTAATTATCTACTTTCTCCTAGAAATGACAAAGGACACTCCTATACCCAATACTGAACTGAACCTATCTGTGGATGGTGTTCTGCTTCAACAGAGACAAGAGGGCATAAATTCTGTCCAGGTAGCTGAGTTAATGGCTCTACAAAGGGCTTGTGAGTTAGCCAAGGACAAAGTTGCTAAAGTCTACACCAACAGTCATTATGCTTTTGGTGTAGCACATGATTTTGGGCAACTTTGGAAGCAGAGAGGATTTTTAACTTCAGCAGGAACTCAGATTAAAAATTCTTTCTTTTGTAAATGCTTTAATAGATTCTCTTTTGTTATCTAAAAAATAGCGGTAGTTAATTAAATGTAGTGCCCATAAAAAGGTTACAGATATTGTTTCAAAGGGAAATAATTTGGCAGATCAATCTGCTAAGCAAGTTGTGAAGAGACTTTATGCAAATTTTCATGTTATGTTATGTTCTATTATTGCCAGACTCTAACAGTGATGTGTTTAACTTTAAGTAAGTAACAGCTTTCCAAGCCGAAGCATCACAGGGAGAAGTTCAGAGATGGCTTAAAGATGGATACAGTAAAACCACCTATGGGTTGTGGCGATATCTGGATGGCCGATTGGTGGTGCCTGCCTCCTTGCTACCTTACCTGTTAAGGGCATATCATTTACCAGCCCATGCAGGTAAGACAGCTTCATTTAATCAAATTACCCAAAGTTGGTATGCCCCTCATGTCTCTTCTTTGATACTTCAGTATGTTAATAATTGTACAGTATGCCTAAAACATAATACAAACATTAGGGCTGCATGCTTACCACCACCATGGAGACCTTTTGTAAATGTGCAGCTGGACTTTATCCATATGCCAAAGGTCCACAATTTAGAATTTTTATTGGTGGTGGTTTGCATCTTTTCTGCATGGGTGAAAGCTTATCCACGTCACAAAGCAAATTCTGTAACAGTTGTTAAAACTTGTATTTAAATTTATACCTAAATTTGGTGCACCTTGTACTATCAATAGTGACTAGTGACCAGGGAACTCATTTTAACAATTCCCTAATTAGAAAACTATATAAAATTTTTAATACTATGTTGAGTCTTCACTGTCCCAACTATCCACTGTCATCTGGATTAGTAGAGAGGGTTAACAGGACCCTTAAAAATAATACTTCAAAGCTTTATGTTGAGAGAAATTTTAAATGGCCAGAGGCACGTCCCTTAGCATTAATGAGTATGAAGAGTACATTATATACTACAAGGTGATTGAGTCCCTGTGAGATATTAATGAGGGAACCCGTGGCCCTTCCAATGATTCCCTGTGTCAAATAAAAAAAAATAACACTAAAGAATAATGTTATATTGTCTTACTGCACAAAACTTATTCATTTCATGCAGCAGTACCACAAAACTGTAAAGAAAGCTCTTCCTCAACCTCCGGACCAGCCTTGTCACCAACTGTGGCACAGTAATTGTTTTTATGTTAAAACTTTCCAAAAAAAAAAACCTGTTTAATGAGTCCAAAGTAAAAAGGCCCTTTCCAGGCGCTGCTCACAACTTTTGCTGCCATCCTGTGTGCAATACTACAAATGTGGATCCATTCCTGACACTGTAAAAAGACTTGCAGTGGGGGGCTCACAAACAAATCATCTTTGTCAGCAAAAGACAAATCATCTGCCCCAATAAAGGATTAAAAGAGAAAATCAACTCAAACAGCAGTCCATAATAAATAGAGTGACAGCAGGTATGTTTGTTTTGTTTTTGTTGCTGTTTCCTTTTATAAACTGGTCAAGAGAAAATAGTTTCCTGTTGGTTCTTCAAAAATATACAGTGGACTTAAATGTGGGAAACTGTTGGGTGTGTTCGCATATACCTCATCATTCTAAGGCAGGGATTCCCATAATTCCAATTCCTGCATCACAAGTGACATTTAAAAAGGATCTTAGTGACATAAACCCAATTTGGCATAATGTGGCTAACTTTTCAAAAGTTGTCTCTCTCTCTCTCTCTCTCTTCATCTTGCAATCACAAATCATGGAGACACATGTTATGCCAGTGAAAAAGCAGCAAATGCAATGACACTAGAGATAAAAGTGTGTTAAACTCTTTACACTTAAAAAGCTATGACTGGGGGCGTGGCATAGGCACAACAGAGGATCATTACTGCATTTGTGATCGTGCTTGCCCCTGGCTGTCTACACAATGGTCAGGATGTCATTTTGTGGGCTATATTACTCCTGCTGTTCAATATTTTGAGAACCCTCCATCAGGCAGACTAAAAAACAAATTGGGCAGAGCAAATATTTTCAGTCTGCTTCTAAGCATGGAGTGCAAAGGACAATTCTCAAAATCACCATTCTTGCTCAAATTCTTCAAGTGATAGCAAACTATACTTCACATCACATCAAAATGGCAAATAAAAAATAACTAAAATTCATACTGTGATATTACAAAATCGTCTGGTACTCGACATAATGCTAGCTGCCAAAGGGGGTCCATGTGCCCTCATAAAAAGTCGTTGTTCTTACATTAGTGACCATCATAATGAACAAAAAAGTTGGCCAATTTCATGGAGCAGAGGGCCAAGGATCCGGACAGCAAATCTAAACAGTGGAGACTTTTTGGATGGTTGGACAGTGTATCTGGTAATCTGAAAATTAATATATTACAAGGTATCACTACAATAATTGATATTATTCTTTTAGTTGTTTTAATATTTTCTGTTCTAAAGGTTGAAATTACAAAACGCTTAACTTCACCCGCAGGCTCAATGTCACTTATAAAAGTGTCTGATAATGAACTTAAGGTAAATAAAAATTCAGTCACTGTAGATGATAAATACTATGATGCTAAAGCATATTTTATCAAGTTAAAAAAATAAAATATAATTATGTGTGTTGTGTGACACATAGTGTCAAATGGGGGAGGACTGTTACAGAAAAATATTGTCTCATGATTATTCTTCACAAAATGCATATTGTAGTTTCTTCACAAATGAGTCAAATAAAATGTTATAATATGTTTATGTCAAAAGAAAAAAAGGAAAAAAAATAGATGTATAATTATGCAAAATATAGTTTCATATAAGTTGTAGCTTTATATTTCAAGTGTTTTACACTTACACATTCTCTGTACTGACAGCTGAAGGCAAAGAAAGTGCTGAAGGGGTTGAGGGATGTTATAGTTTCAGAATGCTAATAAAAAATGTGCCAGGAATCTTTTAAAACCAGATTAACAGTACGCTCTGGCCTTCTAAGGCTGAAGGATAAATCTTTGTAAGGATGTCTGTAAGACAGTGTGGACTGGTACTAAATGCTACAAGTTTAAAAGATAAATTCTTAGACCAGGTGGTCTATGTTTTAAAAAGGCATATTTGTCAAATGTTCACGTAAAGCTCTAAGAGAAAATCATGAGAGATGAGGGCATTTTTAAATCCATTAATTGTTAAAAGTAATGTAATGTCAAAGTTCTGCATGCATGAAATTGATAAAAAAGGTATATATGTACTATTTTTCCTTTGTTCTCTGAGACTGATTTGAAAATCTTGGCAGGCAGTCTCCCAGCACTGTTTATGGAATAAACCAGTACTTCACACATCCTGAAGCATTATTCTTGACTCAAGACTAAAAGGTAAAACTCTTTATTATCTATTTATGAACGTTAACTCAAAGTAGGAAAAAATGGGCCACTACTTGCCTAGCCCCAGAGATGCTGGTCCCCATTATCATGAAATGGATGGGCTGAATGGATGCTGGTAGTGGATCCATCAGATAAAGGTCCTGTGTGTGTGTGTGTGGGGGGGGGGGCAGAACAAGGCATGAGGGATCTGTCTTGGCCTCAGTGAAAAAATGCTGGCAGTGGGCTTTGACAAGAACTTAAACTTGAATAAAAATGTCTGAGTGAAGCAGAAAAAAGGTCCAACCCCTTAGATTCAGCATAGCTGGAAAATGTGTCCATTTGTCAACAACTGTTTTTTTTCTGTATAGAGCTTCTAGGAAAAAGAAATAAATGAAATAGCCTTCTTTGAAAAGAAAAGATCACTGGAATTGCAGAAACCAAGCTAGGATTCATGCAAGGAATCAATGTTTGGGTGACACCTGCCCAACAAATCTGACACAAAAGCTTTGGATGACCTCAAAAAAAAAATGTTCGCCAGATGAGGAGGCAGTAGAAGGAAAACCAATGCCAGTAAGGGACTACAGGAATGACATTGGCTTTCAGAAGGCTCACCTTGCTTTATCATCAAAGAAAATGAGGGAAAGCACAGATGAGCCTTATCAGCCACAAGTGAGCCAAAGCATCTCTCATGGTCTTCCCAGTGACAGAATGACAGAAGTCCCCACACTTGATGTCATTCAGGAACATAAGCAAGGCACAGCAGTGCTTCCCCCATCCATGGAAGATTTTTTTCACCATGTAAGAGCCTACAGAGGTGCATTCCCTGTCTGTGGACCAAGGAAAGGACTCTAGGAATATGAACTGCCACTAAACTGTTGTTTAGAACTATGACTCATTCCCGCACTCTGATAACTTCCCTGTCCAAGGGATAATATCAAGTTCCCTCTGTTTCTTGATATAGCTAACAATATATATGTTATCAATCTGCATGGAGAGGATGCCAAGACAGAAGGAAAGATCTGCCCTCAACTTCAGTATGTTGATAGGAAGTAAGAATTCATCAGACAGTCCTGGAACCCTCTTTCCAACATAATGTCCCTACTCCAGGACTGATACATCTGTAATACCTGAAGCTCATATGAGGAAAGATGGAAGATACTGCCCAAGAAAAGAATGTTGGCATCCAACCACCAAGCCAGATGATGCCTCTCTGCATGAAATAAGTCATTTCATACTCCATCAAGCCCACAGCCTGTGACCATTCAGCAAGAAGGGCCCACTGTAGAACTCTTATGTATGTGGGATTTAGCCAAGAGGATCCTGGAGACGGCCACTGCCAAGAGCTCCATCATTCTAAGACAATGACAAATTGGTGGTGAATTGGAGCTGAGAAGAGCCACAACTCTGAATATCAGGACTTGAAGCCTGTCTGTGGAGAGCCTCTCCTTACAAGCTAATGTGTCAGCTTGCAGCCCACGAATACTAGCATTGCAGAGTGCAGAGGCTGTAGCAGAGACTTGAAGGCATTTAGAAAGATGCCCAGAGACTGAAAGAAATAAATGTATCAGATAGAAAGGGATTCTCTTAAAAGAACCAATTATCCAAGCATGACAAAGCAAGGAACCATTCATCCAGGTAGAGACACACTATAGCTCCCTGCATAAGCACCTACTATCACTAATGAAATGCATTTGGTAAACACCTTGGGAAGAGATTACAACAAACAGAAGTGTCCAAAAGTGTCAGTGATTGGCTCCAATTGTAAAATGCATAAACCTCTGGGACTGCTTGTGGATCCTGACATGCAGAAAAACATCTTGAAGTTTCAAACACTGCATCCAATCTTTTTACGCAAGATATGGAAGGGCTGTTAGAAATGAGATCATGTCAACATCATCTTTGGGCACAAAAGAAATCAATTTGCTTACGTCTAGAAAGGGCCAAAGGTCTTAAGTCATTTTCTAGCACTAAGAAGAACCTTGCGTAACATTCTAGCTCTGTCCTTTGCTGTCCTGTCTGGCAGAACCTCCAGGGTAGTACTGTTGCATAAGAGGCTGAGGACCTCCAGTTTTGCCACCTTTAGTTAACATGATAGGATGTCCAGCAAATGCACATGAATAAAACCAAATAAACTCCTGTAACCTCCCCCTAGTAATAACAGTCCTCAACCATTAGTAAGCTGTAATGGAGAGCCACTCTGTCCTGTGAAGAGGAATCACGACTGCTTCAAAGTGCAAACAGGTAGCCACATCGTAAGCTCTGTTGTGATTACACAAAAGGAGGTATGCTGATGTTAAAAGATCACTTTAAACCCCAATACAACATTCCTAGAAGAGGTCTGAGAAAGTGGACTCCTTATCAGAGATCTGAGAGTTCTGCTTACAGAAAGACCAGTGCTTGCTTTTCTCAATTCTGGAGGAAGAAAATTAGAAAGAACAGAACTTGACAATGGACATTATTAAGGTGTTCCCCTGCTCCATTCTGTCCATTTGATCCTGTATGTTTATGCCACAGACTTCAGGAAACTGAAAGATGACACTCATAAAGGCAGCCTTCAATTGCTCTATGATATCTGTGAGACAGAATTAGGCATGATACTGCAGTGCAATGTTCTCATCTCCCACCCTGGCCAAACATTCTTACAAATTGAAATTCATATGCATTGCAAGACTTGCTATGCTTTAAAATGTAGCCAATTAGGACAAGAGCATTTGCTTACCATGTCCACATGGTAACTGCTCCATTGTTGATTAATTTTACCAAATTCCTGACAGAACTCCATCATATGGCCCAGGTACTAGTATGCTTTCAGGAAAAGCAATGAGGATGCATAAATTTGTTTCTCAATGCGGTCAACTGCCTAAGATTTTTTCTTCAAGCAGTTTGACTGCATTACTCATTTACAGAGCCTGTATGGAGATAACTGTATTCATCTTGGATGCATCAGATTAAAAGGCATAGATATTAAAAGGATGCAAACTTTTATTCAGCTTTTTCAGGACAGGAACAACTGCACCACATGCAGCCAGGAAGACTTAGTAGCTACTCTATCATTCTGTTACTCGCAAAGATTCAATGGCGAATCCGAAAACATTCTGAGAAGTATGGAGGAGGGCAAGGGGGGGGGGGGTTCTGTGAGCCATCCCTCCTTCTAGAGCATCTTTTCCAGGAGCTCCCCAAACTTTGAATCATACAGGGGGATTTAGGGGTGCCTTCCTCATCTTCATTCAAGTCAGGCATGGGAGTCAAGGTGCTTCCTCTTACTACTGGTATTCCATGTTATCCTGGGGACCACTCCGGAGAGGAAGATGACAGCTTGCAACCTGAAGTGGATAACCAGGCTGCCAAAGAAGCTTTGAACCTGCTATTATTCTTGGGAATCTAGCAGATAGACAGTGCTTTAGTACAGACCAGCTCAGGAATGCACCCAGTAGACTGAGCAGCAGGAGAAGACCACACATTCAAATACTGAGAATTCAAGATTGTGGCAGAAGTCAAACTTGGCAAAGATCCAAAGCCATTGGCATCATTCCATCCAGAGATAAAACAACTGACACTAATACAGACAGAAAAGGTACCAAGAATAATGGTAGTCCCTTAATCCCAACTGCAGAAGCACCAGACCCAGCCAATGACCCTGAAGTCAACATTAGTTTTCTCATTAACTCAAAACCACCTGACACCAACAAAGTGTTAGGGAGCCACAGTCAAGAAAGGGGGTCCTACTGTTATTGACATCATCCAATCAATAATTACTTTGGAGGGGGTTGTCAGTGTCACAAAGTTAGGCAGCAAAGTGAAAGATTGCAATGGAAGGGAGATAAGGCAGGTGAGTAGAGCGCCAGCCTAAAGCCCTGTACCCAGCCAACTGCTGTTGCACTAGCATCACTGCCTCCACCAACATTCCATAATCCAATCTAACAACTAAAAGCATAGAGATATGATTCTGTGCTAGGGGTCTCATCACTGAAGACTCAAGATAATTTTGACATCCCAGTCCTCAGCCAACTTGATGGGACAGGGGGCCCGTAGGGGGAAGGAAGCCAGCCAAACTGTCTGTTCAGCCAGAGGTGAAGGAAAACTATGGAATGAATAGCCTAAGACTTGTAAAACAGCCTGATTATCAAGAGAAGTCATAGTGACGTCAGCCTCCTCAGAAAGTGGAGGAGGATGCCAATGTGTTTTAAACATTTTAAGTCTGTTGACTTAGACAGTGGCCAAGAAGGAATGGATTTAACCTGGACCTCTGAAGCTCAAAGACTGCTTGTTGAACCTTGACCAAAAACAAAGGTGACTGTCTATGGGTCCAAATCCCTCAAGGTAAAAGTTAAGACAGAACTTTGGTTAGACAAGGAATCAGTTAACAGTGTTCCTATGGCAGTGTCAAACAGAGTACTTCTTTGGCCCTCTTCAAATGTAATCTGGATGGGTGGATGGGTGTTCGTAAATTCACCCTGGGGATTCCACTGTGTTCCTCTTGGACAGGGGCAATAGGTGCTGATTGTGGAAATAAGGGTAAGAATTTGACTTGGCTTGTAAGGACCTTAGGGCCATTAGCCTAGTAATGTCTTATGATCCTATGACAGTGTCAAAGACTAATGAGCAGTAAGAGCTTACTGATAAAAATGAAAACTCAGTCTCTTACACCAATGCCATTGGAAGGCTGGGGTAAAAGTTTGACAAATATCACATCTTTCTGGATGATGGCTCTTTCTCAAAAATAAAGCATACCTAATGCATTTGTCCTAAGGGAGGATGTTTTTCCTATGAGAACATTTGTGACAGCTCCATACAACAAATCACACACCTATAAGCAGACACACACATAGCTAAAAGAATGGTACCTATCAAAGAACAGTGAAGGGAGTTGCCAAACAAAGGTAAAAATTCCAACAATGAAACAAAGGGAAAAGAAGAATTGTTTCAAGAGAAATAACAACATTTCTGTTAAAGAGGGAAAACAGTGGAACAGGTTAACATCTTCATGTAACTGGAAGGGGTACTTGAGAAGGGAAGTCTGAATAAGGAGATCAAAGTTACAATCAGAGGGGCTGCAGCCAACTAGCACAAAGTGAAAGGAGTAGTGTGTGACAAAAGAATACCATAGAAGCTGAAAAGTAAGCTGTACAGAACAGTGGCATGACCAGTATTACTGTATGGTATAGAAATCTGGGCAGTAAAGGCAAAGGAGTAGAAGAAGTTAGAGGTGATGGAGATAAAGTGCCTGAGATGGGAGGAAGGATGCACACTAAGGCTCAGATGAAGAAATGAAAGCATCAGAGCTGAAGCCAAAGTCAGAGAAGGTCAAAGAGAACAGATTAAAGTGGTTCAGGCACATCCGCAGGAAAGCAGATGACAATCTTGAGGAAGAAGACATGAGAGAGACTTGAAGAATGTAACAGAAAACAAGGGTATCCAACAAAGAGATGGACTGACTGTGTGAGAGAAGACTTGTGCCAGTCAAGCATGACTGTTTAAGAAAGTAGGAGAGTGGTATGGAAATGACAGAGATGGCAACAGTTGACACAACATGCCAACTCTATTTTTGTTTGGTGGAGAAATTGGCAAATGCCTAAAGGGAAAGGGAAAAAAGCAGCTTAGCAAAAAGAAACCCTGTCTAATCACCCTAGGGTCTTCAAAACTTATATGTGACAGCTCATGTCTAACATATCCAAGAAACACATCCAGATAAGTTTCTTAGCAATGAAGGAACTGTCTTTAGGATCAAAATGATAGGGAAGAGTGCATCAGTACATTGTTTGCTGTGCTCCAGAACTGCTGAACCCATTCCCCACACTCTCTCTTAGAAGAAAGTAAGAAAAAGAAATTGGAATAATATTTCATCTCTCACTGAGTAGTTGAACTCCCCAGTTTCTTCTTTTTCTAATACATACTGGCTATGTTTCTGGTGTCATTCTAAGGGGATCCAGTATTTGTCTGCTTTTGATGACATGATTGACAGACCTCGATGCTTTGCCAGAGATGGCCTGCATCTGTCACCCCTGGGTTTCCGGGTACTGGCTAAGGTTCTTGCCACCCCTATAGTGCCTTTTTTAGGTGGTGTTCCAAAGACCAAATTACCACAGTAACAGCTATAATAAATGCAATCTGAGGGTCATGCTGCTCAATGCTAGAAGTCTAAATTTCAAGATGCACTCGCTTGAAGCACTCCTCAAAATGGAGAACATCAACCTGGTTTAAAGCAGCAGAAAACACTCCTGCACTACCAGGCTATAACTCATTCCACATCTTTTGGCCCTGAAACATGGACCGAAGCTCAAAAGGTGGTGGTATCTCCATATTCATAAAGAATATGCACACCTCCAGACTAGTAGCCCAACATAATGCATCTGAGATACTTTAGGTAAAACTAACATTGGTTAAGACTGTGAGATCCAGGTCATAGTCTGCTATACGTCCCCAACCATGTCCCTAGACTCTCACTCCACGTTCCTAAGCACCCTGGAATCTATCAAGGTCCAACCCAGCACCCTCATACTAGTAGACTTCAAATACCCCTCCATCAACTGGGAAAACTACTCAAGCACCAATGCACTGGCCCAACGCTTCCTGGAATTCATCAATTCCAATCCCTGGACCAGCTCATTCTGACCCCCACTAGAGGAAGCAACATCCTTGGCCTGGTTATTACTAACAGGGGTGACCGTTGCTCTACACCAGTAGTCAATCCCTCCCTGGTCAGATCCGACCATAAACTAATCAGCATGGAAATCCACATCTAAAACAACCCCCCACCCCCACCCCCACCCCCCCCCAAAGGTAACCACCTTGAAAAACTTCTCCAAAGCTGACTTTGGGCTCCTAAAATAGAGGTGACTAACTTCACGGCACCCATGCTAATGGAAAATAGCTGCATGACTGCTGAATCATACACCAATGCACTGTACGAACATGTACATAAATGCATGGAACTAGCCATACCCAACAGAACCAAGACGCTCTCCTCCAAAAAAAGGAAGCCAATCTGGTGGTCCACTGCCATTAATAAACTCTACAACAGAAGGAAGAAACTGTTGCAGAAAAGGGTAAAGTCCCAAGACTGGAAAAACTCCCTTATTAGCCTCAACAAAAGGTTGAGATCCTTCATCAAATCCTCTAAAGCCAGCTATGAAGGCAGAATTGCGGCAGACACTAAAAACAATCACAAAGCCTTTTATAGTTATATCAAGAACCTCCACAGCAATACCCTGATGTGCTCTGAGTTACTGCACAATGGTACCTCCTATACTGAGCCAACAGATATTGCAAACATACTGGCCTACAGATTCAGTGCCAACTTTACCCCTCTCCCCCCCAAAGGACCAATCATAATACCGGAAGAATGCCAGCCACCCAGCATTACTACAGCCCAGGTTAAAGATGCATTGTCCAAGGCCAAGAATACAGCTTCCATGGGACTTGATAATATCCCTGGTTGTGTTCTACAAAGCAAACTGGCACCACATCTGTGTGCCCTGTTCAGTCACAGCCTCATCTCAGGCTTTGTCCTTACCGAATGGCGCACTGCTACAGTCATCCCTCTCCATAAAGGGGGAGCAACTACAGATCCTGGGAATTATCGTCCCATTAGCCTGATGAGTCTGATATGTAAAGCTATGGACCACATCATCATGGACCTGATTAGGAAATCTCCAAACTCTGGACACCACGCAGTTTGCCTTTGTAAAAGGAAGATCATGCCTGCTCAATCTGGTTGACTTCTTTGAGTCCGTCACCAGAGCTGTGGATGAAGGTAAGGCAGTGCATAATGCCTACCTTAATCTACCAAGGCCTTTGATACCAGTCCTCACTCAGGAATTACTGATAAACTCACCAAACCAGGCATCAACCCCTATTTAACTAGGTGGGTCGCAAATTGGCTAACAGATAGAACATACAGTGTGAAAGTAGTGAACTCCAAGTCAGACTGCCGACCAGTCACGAGTGGAGTCCCTGTTTGGCATCTACTTCTCAGAAGTCTAGGCCAACATGGAGGGACTCTGGCTGACCAA